>NW_008352327.1:46133-48519 GCF_000622305.1 Nannospalax galili
TGCACTTGGTGTCCTATTACAGTTCTGACCCTGTCACCTAGCCAGTGTGTGATAGGCATGCTCAGTGAATGACTCAATGAAACCAACCTCCACCCGACTCACTACATTTCTGGTTTACTTAACCAAAGATTCAGAATCTTTGTTTAAAAAAATTAATTAATTAATCAAAAAAATTAAAAAAAAAAAAAAGATGTTCAGGAGTTGTAACTTAGTTCGGCTTCCAGAGTCCTACAAAAGGAAGGGACAGGGCAGGTTACAAGCAGTCTTTGTATACTTAAGAGTGTCCTTGTATATTTGGAACACTGTAGAAGCTTTCCAGAATGATCTTAAATCAACACTTGAATCTAATGTTTTCCATTGAGGAGAATGTCTGAAGGTGTCAAACTGTCCAACTCCCCAAACATAGCTTCAGTGGTGGGAGCAACAGAGAGGGACTGTAGGCATCAGTTGTTAGAAGAGGCTGACTTACACTGCAGGGAGCCATTTCCTGGGAAAGAGCGCATCTCAAGAGATTGCCATGAACATCAAATAAAACAGAGCAATTAAGCCAGTGCCTGGGACAGAGTCCACGCTCAATAAATGTCAACCTGCTGACTACTCTTTAAGGTCTCCATCCTCTGAACAGTGCCACCCAAGAAAACTCTCTAGAAGGATGAAAATGCTCGACATCGTGGTGCAGCAAAGGGCTACCTCTGAGTACCTGTGGCTACTGAGAACTTGAAGTTTGCCTTGTGGAATTAATTGAATTTTAAGCTTGCTTTAAATTCACTGAAATTCAAATAGTCACATATATCAAATGGACTTAACAGATATCTACCGAGTATTCCACCCAAACACCAAAGGACATACTTTCTACTCAGCACCCCATGGAACTTTCTCCAAAATCGACCATATACTGGGGCACAAAACAAAGCTCAGCAAATACAAAAAGATTGAAATAATTCCATGTGTTCTATCAGACCACAGTGCAATAAAGCTTACAATCAACACCCGAAGAAGCCAAAATCACCACACGAACACATGGAGATTAAACAACACACTCCTGAATGATGAATGGGTCAAAAGAGAAATTAAGAAAGAAATAAAAGTATTCCTGGAGTTAAATGAAAAGGACAGTACAACACCAGAAAACCTCTGGGACACGCTGAAAGCCGTTCTTAGAGGGAAGTTTATAGTTCTAAGTGCCTATATCAAAAAATCGGAAAGAACACAAATAAATGACTTAACATTTCAGCTTAACACACTTGAAAAGCAACAGCAAACGAAACCCAAACCCAACAGACAAGAAGAAATAACAAAAATTAGGGCAGTCATTAATGAAATTGAAACAAAGAAAACAATACAAAGAATCAACAATTCCAAGAGCTGGTTCATTGAAAAGATAAACAAGATTGACAGGCTGCTAGCCCAGCTGACCAAAAGAAAGAAAGAGCACCTCCAAATCAACAAAATCAGAGATGAAAGGGGAAGCATCACAACAGACACCAGAAAGATACAGAACATTATAAGGGAATACTTTAAAATCCTATATGCTACTAAATTTGAAAACCTAAAAGAAATGGATGGATATCTAAAGGCATGGGAACCACCAAAACTAAACCAAGAAGAGATTAACAGCATAAACAGACCCATAACACATATAGAAATTGAAACAGTAATATAAAACCTCCCAACTAAAAAAAGCGCAGGACCAGATGGATTTACAGCAGAATTCTATCAGACATTTAAAGAAGATCTGTATCCAATACTACTTAATTTATTCAAAAAAATAGAAATGGAGGGAGAACTTCCAAATTCCTTCTATGAAGCCAGCATCACTCTAATACCAAAGCCAGGTAAAGATAAAACCAAAAAAGAAAACTATAGACCCATACCCTTAATGAACATAGATGCAAAAGTTCTCAACAAGATACTTGCAAACGGAATGCAGGAACACATCAAAAAGATCATCCACCATGATCAAGTTGGCTTTATCCCAGAGAAGATGCGGGGATGGTTCAATATATGTAAGTCAATAAACGTCATAAATCACATAAATGGGCTCAAAGACAAGAACCACATGGTCATCTCAATAGATGCAGAGAAGGCCTTTGACAAAATTCAACATGCATTTATGTTCAAAGTCCTAGAGAGAATTGGACTAGAGGGAACATGCCTCAACATAATTAAAGCCATGTATAACAAACCCACATCATTAAAGCCATGTATAACAGCCAACATCATTCTAAATGGAGAAAAACTGGAAGCATTCCCATTAAAATAAGGAACCAGACAAGGCTGTCCACTATCTCCACTCCTTTTTAATATAGTTCTTGAAACTGTTGCTAGAGCCATAAGACAAGAGAAAGAAATTAAAGGAGAAATAATTGGAAAAGAAGAGATCAAA
>NW_008352327.1:49053-50702 GCF_000622305.1 Nannospalax galili
AAATGTTCTGCTTCACAATTGCTGCAAAAAAAAAAAAATCTTATAGTAAATCTGACCAAAGACACCAAAGAGCTCTACAATAAAAAATTTAAATCGTTAAGAAAGAGACTGAGGAAGGCACCAGGAGGTAGAAGTACCTCCCATGCTCATGGACTGGAAGAATTAATATTGTGAAAATGACCATCCTACCAAGTCATATATAGATTCAACGCAATGCAAATCAAAATCCCCATGATATTTTTCACAAAATTGGAAAAAAAATCCTAAGATTCATATGGAAGCACAAAAGACCTCAGATAGCCAAAAAAACCCTGAGAACTAAGAGCAATGCTGGGGGGATTACTATACCAGATTTTAAGCTCTACTACAGAGCTATAGTCATAAAAACAATATGGTACTGGCACAAAAATAGACCCATAGACCAGTGGAACAAAATTAAAGACCCAAATATGAGCAAATACCACCTGATATTTGACAAAGGGTCCAAGAAAATTAACTGGAGGAAAGACAGCATGTTCAACAAATGGTGCTGGCAAAACTGGATCTCCACTTGCAGAAGAATGAAACTAAACCCCTGTCTTTCACCCTGCACAAAAGCCAATTCCAAATGGCTTCAAAGACCTCATTGTAAAGCCCGAAACTCTGAAACTATTAGAAGAAAACATTGGGAAAAACCTACAAGATATAGGCATAGGAAAGGATTTTCTAAACTGGACATCAATTGCTCAGGAAACGGGAAGAATTAACAAATGGGACCTCATTAAACTAAAAAGCTTCTGTACCTCAAAGGAGACAACAAAGGAAGCAAACAGAAAACCCACAGAATGGGAGAAAATCTTCACCTGCGACACATCCGACAGAGGTTTAATAACCAGAATTTATAACGAACTCAAAAAACAGAGAATCAATACAAGAAGCAACCCAATTAAAAGACGGACTAAGGAGCTGACAGAGAGTTCTCAAAAGAAGAAGTAAAGATGGCTATGAAACAAAAGATGTTCAACATCACTAGTAATTAGGGAAATGCAAATTAAAACCACTTTAAGATTTCACCTTACCCCAGTCAGACTGGCTAAGATCAAGAAAACAAATGATACCAAATGTTGGAGAGGATGCAGGGAAAGGGGAACACTCATCCACTGCTGGTGGGGCTGCAAACTGGTTCAACCCCTATGGAAAGCAGTGTGGAGAACTCTTAAAAAACCACAAATGAACCTACCATTTGACCCAGTTATACCACTGGGTCATACATGCCAGTTCCTTGGCATACACCCAAAGAACTCATCCTATCACAGAAACACTTGTACATCCATGTTTGCTGCTGATCTTTTCACAATAGCTAAGAGATGGAAGCAACCTAAGTGTCCCTCAGTTGATGAGTAGATAATGAAAATGTGGTTCATCTATACAATGGAGTTTTACTCAGAAGTAAAGAAAGATGAAATCATGAAATTTTCAGGTAAATGGATGGAACTAGAAACTGTTATACTAAGTGAAGTAACACAGACTCTGAAAAATAATACACATATGTTCTCCCTCATATGTGGATCCTAGAACGAGACTCTGATAAATAACAGGTCTTTTTAATAAGATGATGCTGTACAGCAGTCCCTTCTGCATGAAATAACTACCATCATCACGACTTCAGC
>NW_008352327.1:51309-56242 GCF_000622305.1 Nannospalax galili
TGGGACCTTTGTCTTATCTTCACATAGGTGGAACTGGTAAAAGAAAGGAGCCCATGTCACCTCTGAGGAACAGATCCTCAAACGATCTTAAGAGTAAAAATAAATTGGTTTTATCTGGACCAACTGTATGGCCTTAAACACCCAAAAGGAAAGTATAACCAAAGATTAAATGGCCCAACATAATTTCATAAGTATCCATATGTACACCTAAAGGCTACATAACAAGCAACAATGCCAGACAAGCAATACCTTCTTTTGAGTTGATGGTCAGGGTGGCCAAAGGGATTCCCAGATAGTAACCCAGCATAGAACTGGGAAAATGAACAGCAGACCCCAATCTTATCCAAAGGAATATTGACAACTGATTACTGCTAGATGAGGAACAGCTGACCCTCCTAAAACAAAGACCTCTAGATAGGCTGACTAGATTCACCAGAAGGGCAAGTAGTGGGGAATGGCTGGGGGTGCTGACAACACAGCAGACAGTAGCAGGGATATCAGAGTATAAGGGCTCTAGTGGGGGGAGGGAGGCTATGGGAGGGTGCTACCTGGGAAGTGGGTATATAAATAAATAAAAAAGAAAAAAATAATTCTTCAAAGCATAAAAATTTCCTCCTTAAGAATTTAGTAGATGTAAAAACATTGTCATTGAAATGTACCTGATGACTTTATATCCATGCTCAGATGCCAAGGGACTCAGAAAGTAACCAACTGTGAGTAGTAATAATCAGATATATAGAGATTAGAAATGCATGTGCAAACATTTTAATGTCAATTGCATTAAAAATGAATTTTTCTGTATGAAACTGTGTATTTTAATAATGAAATGGAGATCTTTTTTAAAGTTTAAAACCTCATTTAATTTTATGTCTTATAGGGGTTATACAGAGTACAATATTGTATAACTGTATCAATTCAACTGTAAAACTAAAATTTTACAGCCAATTTTGAAAGAGATGCATCTTAGCTATGGAAATTGTTATTGAATATGTCAATGCTGTTGTAATGAAATGCTTCTTCTAATTATATGTTTTTTTTTTTTTTAAAAAAATGTGGGTTGTGACCCCCATGACAACAGTAAAAGGTTTTTGAAAATGCAATAACGAAAAACTAACTCAAAACAAACACATAATAAATCTGAGGTGTTTCTGGAAGCACTTGCTCCTCCCACTGCATCACATGACTTCTTGGTAGCCTTGGTTCTTCAATATGCACACTTTGCATTGTTTACGCCATCCCACTATGCAAAGTTAACATACAGTGCCTTAAACCCTCTGCTCAGATTCGACACTTCTATGTTAGGAACTGCAGTGTCTTTACTACACATACCAATGTTTCTGCTCTTATAGAAACACAATTATACAAAACAAGAACTTTAAATATTTTCCTACTATCATAACTCATCACAGAAGTATCAAATTAGTCTATCTTTGAATTGTATTGTTAGACTGTTTCATTTTTAAAACTGATGTTTAAGGGGCCGTAGAGATGGCTCAGCAGTTAGGAGCACTATCTGCTCTTGTAGAGGACCCATGTTCAGTGCCAACACCTGTATGGCAGCTAACAGCTGTCTGTAACTCCAGTGCTAGAGGACTCAATGCTCTCTTCGGACCTCTACAGGCACGAGGCAGGCATGTGGCATACATATATACATTCAGGCAAACATGCGCACACAGAGAATTTTTTTAAATAAATCTTAAAAAAAATAAACTGTTGTTGGGGCTGGAGAGTTGGCTAAGTGGCTAACAGAACCGGTTGTTCTTTCAGAAGACCCAGATTCAAATCCCAGCACCTACATGGCAGCTAACAACTGTAACTCCAGTCCCAGGGGATCCTACCATCTCTTCTGACCTCGCAGGCATTGCATGACATGGGTGCACTTACCTACATGCAGGCAATACACGCATACACAAAAATTAAAGAAATAAATTTTTTTAAAAAAGATGTTTGCATTTCTGATTTGAGTTTCATAAAAAAATTGTTAATGCATTTTGGCTTGGGATTAGGACAAAATTTCTAATGATTTCTGAAATGGCCCTAAACGTATTTCTGCCCTTTTGTACTATATACGTATACAAGTAGTGTTCTAAGTATTGATGATAATAAAATCAAAATATTGACTCTGCAAAACACTGAAGATAAACTCAGTTCTATGGTATCAAATATTCAATAAGATACATAAAAATAAGCATTAGTATGCAATTTTGCTTTAATCCTTAATAAATGGGAAAATTACTTGCATATTGTATAACAGACTTACTTTAAAATGAATTTTTATGATTTATTCTCAGCAAATGTTTGATTTATATACTGATTTTTTATTTATATGCCTATATACCCAGGGTCACATGCACATTTCTCAAGTGAAAAACAGTCATGTGTAGAAAAATTTCAAGAAGCTCTGCTATAAAGACTGAGAACGCCGAAGCTCCAGTGGACCACTATATATTCACAGATTCATCCCTCAAACAGGGTTCAACAGATTTTAAAAGCAGAGAGTGACAGGTCTGCCTCTAGAAGTCTCAGTGCTGAGCTTGCTTCTCACACTTCCATTGTACTTGGGACACACCCTGGCTAAAATATAAGCCACCCTGGAGGGTATGAACTGGGAAATTAGGCAGGGAGGAAGAACTTGCTGTGACCAGCAGAGGCCCCTAGTGTACAAAGAACTGAAGCTACTAAAGTGAAGACAGCTCTAGCAGACATTTGGCACTTGTCCAGTACAGGCTTAGCACCAGCACAAGTAGTAAGAAGACAACAGTATAAAAGTCCCACTGACCTGTATCCACCTGAAGGACTCCATTTGCAAAGGACTGAGAAAGAAGCCCCTCTTAGCTTGTATTTTTGTGTTTCCCTTTTTGTTTCTTTTTACTATACTGTTAATAGTATCTTTACTTTGTTGTTCAAGGGAGTAAAACGTGAGGTCTCAGGGCTGGAGAGATGGCTCAGTGGTTAAGAGCACTGACTGCTCTTGCAGAGGACCAGGGTTCGATTCCCAGCACCCACATAGTGGTTACAAACCATCCTTAACTCCAGTTCCAGGGGACTCTGAAGAGCTCTTCTGATGTCCATGGCATTGCAGGACACGAGTGCACTCACATACATGCAGGCAATACACTCATACACATAAAATAAAAATAATAAAACATTTAAAAAATAAAATAAAATGTGAGGTCTCATGCATGCAAGACAAGCCACTGCTGAGCTACATCCAAGCGCTAATTGTTTTTTTGTTTTTTTTAAGACAGCATCTTACTATGTAACCCTGGCTGGCCTGGAACTCACTATGGAGATCAGTCTGGCCTGCTTCTACCTCCGAGTGCTGAGATTAATGGAATGAAACCATCATGAATAACTCTAACCTTTTCTTAAAAAATTTTTTATGTCCTTCCTTACATTTACCTCATTTTGTTTATACAATTGTTTCATTTTTGGGCAATCTTTCTATACTTTTGCTTTTCTTTTACCTAATCTTGCTTTTCTTCTATTTTTCTTTTTTTTTTTTCTTGCCCACTGCTTTTATATCTTCTTTTACTATTTCTACATCTATTCTAAATAACTTTTAACTTCATAGCATAATTTACCTTATTTCTGCCATGTTGTTTTATGATGACTCTTGGTATATTAGTGAGCTATAACCCATTTTAAATGCATTTCTATATTTTGTTGTTCAATGCTGTTGCTGTTACTGAAGCATCTCTAAATAGCATTGACGAGGCAGCCCTCATGAGGAGGCTGCTCACCAAGAAGATAGCCAAATAAAACCAAAGATCTCTAACCCAACAGACGCACACTCCAACATAGAATCACAAGAAACATGAAAGAGTAAGACAACATGATTCCTGATAAAGATCAAAACAACTGAATTCAAAGACACTGAAATACATAAAATACTGAATGAAGGATTCAGAAGTCTACTTATAAAAACGATCACTGACTTCAAAGAGGATGCAAATAGGAAGATGAATGATGTAAGGAAATCAATTCAGGACCTGGAGAAGAAAGTTAACAACACAGATGAGAACGTCAACTATTTGATTAAGAAATTCACCAAGGAAATTGATGGGGCTGGAGAGATGGCTCAGCAGTTAAGAAAGGGGATCCCACAGCCTCTTCTGACCTCCATGGGCATTGCACGACACGAGTGTACTTACCTACAAGCACACACATAAAATACACACATAAAGTAAAAATAATACATAAAATATGAAAAAAATTCACCAAGGAAATTGAGACTTTGAAAAAACAGATATAAATGTTGTACGTGAAAATGTATCAGGAAAACAAAAAACAAAAATAACCACAAAAGAAAATATCACCAATATAAGAAAGACTATGAGGGATGGACAAAGACATGGCTGAGGAAGTATTACAGCTCGACATCAACAAAGAAAAGGAATAAATGTATATGACCCAAAAGCTAAGAATTCTAGGCTATAATCAGGACACCAAACCTAAGAATCCATGGAGTAGATGAATGAGCAGAGATAAACCTAGCCACACAGAAGATCTATTTAATGAAATTAAAGCAGAAAATCACAAATCTAGGGGAAGATATGGTCATCCAATCATAAAAAGCATTTAGAACCCTAAAAGCATGATAGCAAACCCTCTCCAAGACATATTGTAGTTAAGATGGCAAAAAAGATAGAGGCACAATATTAAGTCATAAGAACAAAATATAAACTCACAAAAGGCAAACATCAGAATAACATCAAACTCTCAGCAGAAACCCTAAAAGCCAACGAAAGCACAAAGTGCTATCTTTCAAGCCCTAAAAGTAAATAACTGCTAACTGAAAAGATTACTCTATTCAACAAACTTTTTTTTTTCCTTTGGTCTTTTTGAAGCAGGGTCTCCCTGTAAGCCCCAGCTGTCCTGGAACTCACTATGTAGACCAGGCTGGCCTTGAACTCACAGAGATCCACCTGCC
>NW_008352327.1:56651-66006 GCF_000622305.1 Nannospalax galili
TCGAACTCCCAGAGTTTCCCCTGCCTCTGCCTCCCGAGTGCTGGGATTAAAGGCTTGAACCACCACGCCAGGCCCATATAAACATATTTAACAAGAGCCTCTATTCAACAAACTTTTTTTTTTCCTTTGGTCTTTTTGAAGCAGGGTCTCCCTGTAAGCCCCAGCTGTCCTGGAACTCACTATGTAGACCAGGCTGGCCTTGAACTCACAGAGATCCGCCTGCCTCTGCCTTCCCAAGCGCTGGGACTACAGGCGTGCACCACCACGATAACAAAGTTAACTTTAAGACTAACAAAGCTTCAGCTACTTCAAGATAAGCACAAACTAAAGCACTAAATAGCCAGGAAGTTAACACTACAGAAAAGATTTCAAGGAATCCTAGAGAAGACAGAAAGTCATACTCATAAGAGTGAAAGGAAGAGTAAATTTCAGGAGAGGAGTAGATGAGCAGAGAACTAGGAAAGCATCGATCATTTCAACTCAGTGCATCAGCATCTTACAGCTCTGAATAGATACATCAAAAACTTACAGATATCTTAATAATAATACATTTCAAAGCCAAATACATACAACCAAATACAAGCCAAACACAAAAGCAGTAGACAGGAGGGAATAATAAACATCGTGGCAGAAATAAATGTAATAGAGACAAAAAGAACAATATGGGTCATGGGCAAATGGCTCCATGGGTACAGGCTTACTAAGCAAGCATGAGGACCTGAGTTTGGATCTCCGGTACCCACACAAAAAAACCAAGAGCAGAAGCACACATCTTTAACCCCAATGTGAGAGGCAAAGACAGGAGAATCCTGGGGATTTACTGGCCAGCTAGTTCAGCCCAATCAGTGAGAGACCCTGTCTCAAAGGAATACCGGGGAGAACATAAGATGAAGACAACCAACATCCTACTCTGACCTCCAAGCACATAGGCGCACAAACCTGCACATGCGTGTGAATACACCACACACACGAGAAAAAGAGAAAGGGGAAGAGAGGGAGAAAAGATCACATTGAGGAAAGAAGGGGAAAGGTGAAAAAAGGGAGAGAGAGAGAGGAAGGGAAAGTGCCAAGCATGGACTCGTAAGCCCAGTGTAAGAGAAGGAGAGACAGGAGAATCCTTGAGGCTTGCTGGGGTTCAGTGAAAGACCTTGTCTCTAAACAAGGTGGAGAGTGACTGAGGAAGGCACCCAACATCTAACTCTGACCTTCACGCATGTACACACACACATGCACATGCATTTGTGTACACACACACACTCCACAGGGTATTTTGAAAACTTATATCCTAAAATGACAGAAAATCTAGAAGAAATGAGAAAATTTCTAGACATATGATCTACTACAATTAAAGCAAGAGTAAATAAGCAACCTGAACATCTATAACAAGCAACAACATTGAAGAAATAATAGTCAACAAAGAAAAGCCCAGGATGCACAGGGTGCACAGCAGAATACCACCAGACCTTTAATAAGACCTAACACCAATGTTCCTCAGTATGTTCCATAAAATAGAAAGGGACCAAACTTACTCTAAGAAGTTATTATTGTCCCGATACCAAAACCAGATAAGGAAACAACAAAAAAGGAAAACTGCAGACCAAGGTCCCAGATGAACATAGATGTAAAAATTCTCAATAAAGGGCTAGCAAGATGGCTCAGCAGGTAAAAGTGCTTGCCATCAAAGCCTAACAACCTGAATTCAATCCCTAGAACCCACCTAAAGGTAGAAGAACCAACTCCAAAAGTTGTCCTCTGAGCTACACACACACACACACACACACACACACACACACCATGTACACTTAAACAAACACATCACACACACACAAACACACACAAATTTAAAAATTAAAATAAAAAATTTCAAAGACCATACACCATGACAAATAAATTGGTTTTATTTCTAGGATATGAGGATGATTCAACATTTACAAATCAGTAACTATAATCCAGCTCATGATGACATAATCAACTCAATAAATCCTGAAAAGTCCTTTGACAAAGCTCAATATCCATTCATGATAAAATCCCTTAAGAATCTATAAGTAGAAATACCATATCTCAACATAATAAAGGCTAGATAAGACAAACCCATAGTCAACATTGTATTTAATCAGAGAAAATTAAAAGCATTCTCCTTAAAGTAGTAATGAGATAAGGGTGTCCACTCTCCACTTACTCAATATAGTTCTTTGTGGTTTTTGTTTGGTTGGTTGATTGGTTTGGTTTGGTCTGGTTTTTCTGAGACAGAGTCTCTCTATAGCCCCAGCTGGCCTAGAACTTGCTATATAGACCAGATTGGCCTCAATCTCCCAGACATTCACCTGACTCTGCCTCCCAAGTGCTGGGATTAAAAGCGTGTACCACCATGCCCAGCTCAATATAGCTCCTGAAGTCTTAGCTAGACTTGAATCCCTTTTTGCGGATGACATGATCTTATACTTAAAAGACTCTACGGACACTGTAAGAAAACTATTAGACCTGATAAACACTATCAACAATATAGCAGGATACAAAACCAACTATAAACTCAGTAGCTTTCCTATGTACCAATAACAAACCTGCTGAGAAAGAAATGGGGGGGGGGCGATTTCCATTTATACAACAGTTTCCAGCATAATAAAATGCCTAAGAATAAACAAAACTAAGGAGGTAAAAGACCTCTACAACAAAAACTTCAAATCACTGAAAGAAGGTTGGAGAGATAGATGGCTCAGTGGTTAAGAGTGTGTACTGCTCTTGCAGAGGGATCTAAGTTCAATTTCTAGCATCTACATCCGGGTATCCTGTAACTCCAGTTCCAGGAGAATCCAATACCATCTTTTGGCCTCCAAGGGCACTACATGCATGTGCACAAACCCACACACCAACATGCATGCATATACATAATTTAAAAAATAAAGTATCTTCTTTAAAAAATTGAAGAATCTGAAGAGAAAAGAAGATAAAAAGATCTCTCAAACTCACAGATTCAAAGAATACAGTAAAAATGGCTTCATTAATAAACATGAGCTATAGATTCAATGTAATCCACACCAAAATTTCAATGGCCTAAATGGGACTAGGAAAAAAAAATCCCTAAAGGTCACAGGTAAGCACAAAAGATCCCGAATGGGCAAAACATAAGTATGCAGGAAGAGCAAAGCTAGAAGTATCACAATACGTGACTTCAATTATACTACAGAGACAGTAACAAAAACTACATAGTACTGGCAGGAAGCAGATACACAGACCAATGCAATAAAAGAGAGGATTCAGAAATGAGCCCAGGCCTCTACAGCCATCAAACCTTTTTAAATTTTCTTATTTTTTTTTAAATTTTCTGTGCATGAGTACATGTATGGTAAGTGCAATGGTGTCATGCAATGCCTTGGAGGTCAGAAGAGGGCGATGGATCAACTAGAACTGGAGTTACAGACAGTTGTCAATCACCCTGTGGGTGCTGGAAACAAAACCCGGGTCCTCTGAGACATCTCTCCAGCCCTGTACCCATCTAAATTTTAACAAAAATGTCAAAAAGACTGGAGAAGATACAGCTCTTCAACAGATAGTGCTGGGAGAGCTGCATACCCAGCTACAGAAATATGAATTAGACATCTATCTCTCACCCTGCACAAAAATCTATTCAAAATTGATCAGTGACCTTGAAGTAATACCTAAAACTTCAAAGCTGCTAGGAAAAAAATAGGAAAAACAGTTCAAGATATAGGCATAGCCTGAGATTTTCTGAAAAGACCCTGAATTGCTCAAATAGTAGCAAGAATTGATGACAGGATTGTCTGAAATGAAAAGCTTCTGCACAGCAAACAATGAGCAGAAAGACAAGAACGCCTCCAGAATAGCAGAAAATCATTGCCAAATACACATGTGACAAAGTAGGAATAACCAGAATCTATGAAGACCTAAAAACTGAGATACCAAAAAATCCAAATCATTCAACCAATAAATGGACAAATGAATTGAACAGATATTTCTCAAAAGAAGATATACAAATGGGAGAGGAAAAAAAAACCCACCTGAAAAACGGTTCAAATTTCCTATCCATGAGAAGGCGCAATTTAAACCTACACTGAGGTTTCATCTCACCCAGTAGGAATGTTGCCACCAGGAAATCAAATGGTAACAAAATGCCAGCAGAGATGTGGAAGAAGAAAAACCCTGATATGCTGCTAGTGGGAATATAAACTGGTGTAACCTCTATTGAAATCAGTAGGCAGGCTCCTCAAAAATACTAAAAATACAACTACAATTTGACGCAACTAAACCATTCCTGTGTGCATTCCTGAAGGAATCTCAGCTATTAAACCACAAAATATTCATGTTTATTGCTATAATATTCATAATAGCTAAAAAAAATGAAACCATCCTAAATGCCAAGAAATAAATAGGGCCAGGCATGGTGGCACACACCTTTAATCCCAGCTCTTGGGAGGCACAGGCAGGCAAAATCTCTGTGAGATTGAGACCAACCTGGTCTCCGTGGAAAGTTCCAGACATCCTGAGGTCCAAAAAAAAAGACAAAGAAATATGGTACATATACACAAAGGAGTTTAACTCAAACAAAAAGAATAAACATTATATGTGTGGAAAAACAGAACTGGGGGTGATCATGGTAAGCAAAAAAAAAAAAATCAGAAAGACAAATAATGCATGCTTTCTCTCATAGGAAGAACACACACACACACACACACACACACACATTTTGCTAGTTAATGTCATCTTTACTGGATTTAGAATCACCTAGAAGACACACCTTAGTATGTCTGTGAGGGTGTTTCTAGAGAGGTTTAAGTGAGGAGGAAAGTTCCACTCTGAAAGTGGGCACACCTTCCCATAGGTTAAGGGTGCTGGACTGAATAAAAAGAAAAAACAAAACAAAGAAAATGAAATGAGCACCAGCATTCATCTCTCTGCTTCCTGACTGCTGATGGAACTGTATATGTAAAACATCAAAGAGGGGAAGAAATCACCTGTGATCTTGATTGTCAACTGTACCCCAAACCACTAAGGATCATCTGGCCTGAAGCTGCCATTTTTAAAAAACTGATTTTGATATGACTCTATGAAATACAGATCATTGTTCTTTGTTCATTTTCATGTTTCAGTCCCATCCACTGGCACGCTCCCTAAAATGGAAGGTGGGGGATGCTTTAAAATCACCATGGAAACAACCCTCTGGTCATGTCTGTGAGGGAATTTCTAGATTATGTTAAGTGAGGTAGAAAAACTGACCCTAAGTATGGACAGCACCGCTCTCAGGCTGGGGTCTCAGCTCAGATAAAAAGAAAGCAAACCAAGCAATAGTGTTTAGCTCTGTCTGCTTCCTGAGCATAAACACGGTGTGAATAACTGCTTCATGTTCTGCAGGACCCTTTCCTCAGTGATAGACTACACCATCAAATCCAACAAGAATAAATCCTTCCTTTCTTAAGTTGCTTTTGTCAAGGACTGTGTCACAGAAACAACAAAAATAAGTAATATACCTCAAGTTAAGAGGAAAGGGGGAGGCTAGGCATGATGGCACATGCCCTTAATCTCAGCACTGGGAGGCAGAGGCAAGTGGATCTCTTGAGCTCAAGGCCAGCCTGGTCTACATAGTGAGACCTTGTCTCAAACTAAAAACCAAAACAAAAAATTAAGTGGAACAAAAGAAAGTAGTGGGGGTGAAAGAAGGGCAAAATATAACATGTTCTCTGTTGTATGTTTAATCTATATATTTATATACATACATGACATGAAAATAGAGGGAGATGATTTAGGGAGAGGAAAAGTGTCAGTGGGTAGGGCAGGGCTGAAAATGAGCAAAGAACAATGATCTATGTGTAGACAGTGTCATATCAAAATAAATTTTTAAAAAATGGCAGCTCCAGCCCATATGATCCTCAGTAGTTTGGAGTGCAGACTTCAAAGACCAGCAGCCCCCACCCCAGATCACTCATTTACTACTCAACACTGTACTGGAAATTCTAGCCACAGACAAAAGAGAAAACCAAATTGAAAGGAAAAGGTAAGAGGCAGGAGAGATGGCTCAGTGGTTAAGAGCACTGGCTGCTCTTGCAGAGGACCCAGATTTAACTCCCAGCGCCCACATGATGGCTAACAACCATCTGTAATTCCAGTTCCAGAGGAATCTGTCACCCTCTTCTAATGTCCACAGGCACTGCATGACATGGGTGCACTTAAACACATGCAGGCAATACACTCATACAATATAATGAAAATAATAAATATTTTTAAAAGAAAAAGAAAAAGAGGGGCTGGAGAGATGGTTCAGTGGTTATGAGCACTGACAGCTCTTGCAGAGGACCCAGGTTCGATTCCCAGCACCTACATGGTGGCTATGAACAGTACTTAATTCCAGTTCCAGGGGAATCCAAAGCTCTTCTGACCTCTGCAGCACTGCACAACACAGGTGCACTCACATACATGCAGGAAATACACTCATACACATAAAAAATAAAAATAATATTTTTTTGAAAAAAAGAAAAGGTAAAATAAGTCCATTTGCAGAAGACATGATCTTTCATCTAGAAAAATCCCACAGAACACACAAAACAACATTTAAGCTAATAAATCCAACAAAATCACAGCTTATAAATTGACACAGAAAAGGCTATTATGTTTCTATTTACAGATCTTTTCTTTTTTCCTTTTATTGTGTTGGAGATGGAACCCAAGCCCTTGTGCATCCTAGGTAAAAGACCCCAACATTCAAGCCACATTCCCAGCCCAGTAGCTGTGTTTCTATATGCCAGCAATGGTTACCTCAAAATGAAAATTAAGAAAGCACTTCCATTTAAAAGACTTTCCAAAAGTACAAAATACCTATGAATAAATTACATCATACAGAAATGGCTATTACAGTACTGCTAAAGGAAGCAATATTAATAGCTACCACCTACTGACTCCCTGGTATATGGAGATATTTGACACACATCACTTCTGATCCTCATAATAGCACTATCAAGTAGATATTACCATCTCTGTATTATAGAATAAAAAACTACCCAGGTATGATTGACGCATGCCTTTAATCCCAGCACTTGGGAGGCAGAAGCAGGTGAATCTCTGTGAGATCGGGGCCAGCCTGGTCTACAAAGTGAATTTGAAGTCAGCTGATGCTACATGGGGACTATCTCAGAACAAATCAATCTATCAATCAATCAAATAATAATGGAGACATGAAGTTGGGGGATAGTAGAGTAGGGGTGGACATGAGGAAGTGAGTACGAATATGATCAAAATACTTTGTATAAAATTCTTAAAAGAATCAATAAAAATATTTTTAAAAACCAAAGCTCAAGCTAGAAACATGCTCAGCAGTTAAGAGCACTGATTGTTCTTACAGAAGACCCAGGTTTGAATCCCAGCACCCACATGGCAGCTAACAACCATCCGTAACTCCAGTTCCTGAGGATCCAACACCCTCTTCTGTCCCCTGCCAGCATTGCACAGCATGGGTGCACATGCATACATGCAGGCCTAACACTCATACACATAAAAATAAATCAGGCCAGGTATGGTGGAACATGCCTTTAATCCCAGCACTTAGCACTTGGGAAGCAGAGGCAGGCAGCTCTTTCTAAGTTCGAGGCTAGCCTGGTTACCTAGTGAATTCCAGGACAGCTGGGGCTACAGGGAAACCCTGCCTCAAAATAAATAAATAAATAATATGTAAATAATAGATTAAATAAAACAATAATTATAACAATACTGTTCAAGCTGAGGAAAAATTCACCATAAATTTTTTTTAAATAAAAAAACAAAAAAACTGAGGTTCACAGGGTTGGTGAGATGGCTCAGTGATTAAAAGCACTGGTTGCTCTTACACAGGACCCCGGTTTGATTCCCAGCACCCACATGGTGGCTAACAATCATCCGTAAACTCCAGTTCCAGGGGATTCAATGCCCTCTTCTGACCTCTGTGGGCACTGCCTGACATAGGTGCACTTACATATATGAAGGCAATACACTCATACAGATAAAGTAAATATTTAAAAAATAGTAAAAATGTTTTTAAAAACTGATGCTCAGGTATATTAAGAACATTAAAATAAACTAGAGCAATTGCAGATTTGATACTATTATTCCTACAAAATAGTCACAATGCCTTCCTCCTTCATTTTTTTATTTTTATTTTATGTGTATGAGTGTATTGCCTGCATGTATGTGAGGGCACCCGTATCGTGCAATGCTGCGGAGGTCAGAAGAGGGCTTCAGATTCCCCTGGAACTGGAGTTAAGATGGTTCATAGCCACCATGTGGGTGCTGGGAATCGAACCCGGGTCCTCTGCAAGAGCAGTCAGTGCTCTTAACTGCTGAGCCATCTCCTCAGCCCTCTTCCTTCCTTTTGAAACTAAGCACTCTCTGATCTTTGATTAAAAGCTTCTCATAAAATGCCACTTCATTTATGAAATTTTCCTGAGGCAATTAGAATAGATAAAATTTGTTTTAACAGTATATCTACCATTAGGGAAAATCATTTAGTTTATAACACTTACTTGACACCCATCTTGGAGAGACTGCACACTCATAAAACCATATACAGAAAATCACTAAGTCAAGAATAAATCAGGAGAGCATGAATTAAGCACCTAAGTCCTGTGAGGCTGAGATACAGATAGGCATAACTGTTGCTAAGAAGGCACTTATGAATGTGTGATGATGAAGAAGAGGAGGAGGAAGAGGAAGAAAAGGAGGAGGAAGTGGGAGAAGAGGAAGAAGAAAAGGAGGAGGAGGAAGAAGAGGAAAAAGAGGAGGAGGAAGAACAGGTATGATGGTACATTTATACATAATCAAGGCTCAGCCCTAGAAGGTAACAAAAAACAAAGTAAGAAGTGGGAAATGCAAGGTAGAATGACAGTGTAGAGAGAGTTTTGACTAAACAAAGATGTCGAGATGTTTTTATAATGCAGAAGGCACTCCTAAAAGAATTTAGGAAAATATGGTTTTAGGGAACTTATTCTAAACAGCTCCAATGTAGTGGCTGTGTGTAGGATGAACTACAGTTAAGAGTCACTAGAAATAGGGAAACCATGGCTTGTTCACTTGTGCCACCAACAAGTTAGTTGTTTCTTAGAAAACTCAAACTTAGTCTCTCTATGATGTTCAGTCTAAATTAGTTTATATGACTTTTCTGCCTCCCTGCCTAGCAAAGCATCATATATTTCAGAGGTTTAAATTATTAAACTGTGCCGCTAAATGGAAGAAGTCAGTTATATTCCTAGATTATGGGAAAATATACAGAAAACAGACAAAATTATTTTACCAAAATGAAATCATTACATGCATACTAGAATGAAACTTGCCAACATTTCACCCAAAACTCTTACAAATCTTATTAACATTTTAAGTC
>NW_008352327.1:66103-79720 GCF_000622305.1 Nannospalax galili
GTTATCCCATCATCTGTTGAGGGACACTTAGGTTGCTTCCATCTCAGCACCGCACAGACGCGGGATCCAGCTTTCATGACTGTTTTATGGTGTGATCAAGCTTCAGAAAAGCAGCTGTACAGTGCTGTGAGTGAATTGCCTTGTTCACTACCTAAAAGAGTCCCAGGTTTCACTTTCCCTGTCCTGGATTGTTTAGTGGCCTGGCTGGGTAGGTGACGGTAGAGGTGATGAAGGAAATTTAACAATAAATATTATACTTGAGTTCCTTAGTACTTTCTTTTTTAAAATTTGTTTTTATTAAATTTTGTTGTAATACAGAATATCTCAAACAATCTGAATCATCTTTATAGCCCTGTCCCCACCAGAACCCTCCCATAGCTCCCTCCAACTGGAACCCATATACTCTGTACTGGTTGTTAAGGCCTACTCTGTCAAATCAATGTCCCCAGATGTTCCCCAGTGGAAGTCCATCCACTTGAAGTCTAGTCAGATCCCTCTCATCTATCTAACCAAACACCTATCATTTTTTTTTAACAGAGCATAGGGTGGGGGTTTATTTACAGAGGAGTGGGCACCCCCCATTTATGGCTGCACTCAAAAGTCCACACTCAAATATAGATCCTGTGACTTCCAACAGTGGCACAAAATGGTGAATGTCTCCTGGAATTCTCAGCTTATATAGTCTTAGCCCCTCCCCCATATGCAGCTAAAGTTAACTGACTGGGTGGGAGGGGTAACTGACTCCCCCGTCGACTCCTTGGTGAGTGTGGGAAGAGGTATGACTATAGCTTGCTAGCATAGTGATCAGCAAACACTTCCAGTTAACACTCCACCCCTTCCTTCAGCTCTTACAGTCTTTTCCATCAACTCTAATGCAAAGGTCCCTGAGCCTTGGAGGGCTGGTTGTAGGTGTGGGATAATATTGCTCCTATTGTGGCAAGGCACTGAACTTTTCGGCCTCTGCATCATCTGTTTCCCATGGGCTGTTGGCCCATTTCAGTGGGATTCCATCTACTATAAAAACATAAACAGCAAGAAGCAAGAACATCTAAACAGTGGCTGCTATAACAACTTAACCTATAAGTGTAAACACAAATGCTTAGACAGTACTTCAGCAGGTGCATCACATCCATCTAACAAAACAATTGCAGTGGCTTCCCACTGGGGCCTGTATTCTCCCCTGCCACAGGGGGTTGGCCTGGTCTACAGTACCAGATGTGTGTTCCACCCCGAAAATTTGCTGGTTGTACATACACTAGACACTCCACTATTGCACCAGCAGGAACATCTTGTTTGGTATGTTGTTAGTGCAACAGGCAGGGTCCATCTTTGAGCAGAATTATAGGGGACGATTCTCCCCCAGTCATCTGTATATCGCCTTTTGGCACCATGAAAGCCACCCATCTAGTGGCAGGGAGTTTCCAGCTTAGTCCAAGCTTGATTTCTCCCTCTCCTACACTCACATCAAGCAGTGTCTTCAGCAAGAGGGTCCTTCTATCCACTTCTGGTGTACAACCACCATTATTGGCAATGGCCTTTATTGATTTGGGGCCCTCTGGGGCCCCCCAGGGCAACACTCATAGGGGGGCAACCCACCTCTGGCACTGGGATTTTCATTTAACAACCGTATTGCTTCTGGAAGGGCTTCCTTCCATCCTCATAAGGTTCCTTCTGTGCTTAAGGCTTTTTTTTTTTTTTTTAATTGTGTATCTGGAGAATTTCTTTCCCCTTTGTTCTCATAGTTCTTTGTATGGCCCTCCTTCCCCCTGCTCTTAACTACCCCCTTTTTACACATTTCTCCCTTAGTAACACCTTTATCCTACTATTCTCTCTTGATTTCCTTCTTTCCCTTTATCTCCCCGTTTCCCTTCCATATTCTTGGTCCCTGCAGTTGCATCAAGATACGCACTCACTTACAAGGATTTGGCGCTAGGATCCACAAATGAGGGAGAACATACATCTTTTGTTTTTCTGAGTCTGTGTTACTTCACTTAATATAAGTTTCTAGATCCATCCATTTACCTGCAAATTTCATTACTTCATCTTTCTTTACTGATGAATAGAACTCCATTGTGTAAATGTACCACATTTTTGTTAACCACTCATCAGTTGAGGAACACCTGGATTGCTTCTATCTCTTAGGTATTGTGAAAAGAGCAACAACAAACATGGCTGTACAAGTGTCTCTACAATGGGATGAGTACTTTAAGTATATGCCAAGGAGTGGTATAACTGGGTTGTATGGTAGGTTCATTTTTAGCTTTTTAAGAGTTCTCCACACTCTTTTCCATAGGGGTTGCACAAGTTTGCAATCCACCAGCAGTGAATGAGCGTTCCTCTTTCTCCACGTCCTCGCCAGCATTTAGTATCATTTGTTCTCTTGATCCTAGCCAGTCTGACTTGGGTAAGATGAAATCTTAAGGCGGTTTTAATTTGCATTTCCCTGATTACTAACAATGTTGAACACCTTTTAAGATGTTTCTTAGCCATCTTTGTTTCTTCCTTTGAGAACTCTGCTTAGATCTTTAGCCCATCTTTTAATTTGGGTCATTTGCTTTCTTGCTTCCATTTTTTGAGTTCTTTATATATTCTGGATGTTAAACCTCTGTCAGATGTATCACTGGTGAAGATGTTTTCCCCACTCTGTGGGTTTTCTCTTCACTTTCTTGATTGTTTCTTTTGCTTTACAGGAGCTTTTTAGTTTAATGAGGTCCCACTTGTTGATTGTTGACCTTAATTCCTGAGCAACTGGTGTCTGATTTCAAAAGTATCCTTCCTTACACCTATATCTTGTAAGTTATTGCCAATGTAGAAATTCTAATAGTTTCAGGGCTCCCATTTCACATTGAGGTCTTTGATCCATTTAGCATTGACTTTTGTGCAACATGAAAGATGAGTCTCTAGTTTCATTCTTCTACAGGTGTCTTTTTTTTTTTTCTTTCCTAATAAGCTAATCACAGAAAGAAGTATTCAACTTTGTGCCTGGGGTCCTCCTTAGGTAACTGTGACTCAAAACTCCATTTTTCAAAATTCAAGAGGTCCAGTTACTTCAAAACATGCCAGAATTTCTATATTAAAAATTGTATATTTAAAAAATGTCATGTATTATAGCTAACTAGGGCAGAACCAGAAGATGCTGTGGTAGGTCATTATTTTCCTCTCAAAATGTCAGTTTAAATCATCTTGAGATCAGTTGAAACAACAGTAAAATAACCACCACTATTTTGTCTGACAGTTTTAAAAAAGCAAACCTCACCTATAGAAGAGCCTTCTTTGCCACAAAGGTCACCACCATACTCACAGGAGAAATAAGGAACAAGGTCACTCTACTTAAGGTCTTACGCAATGGGCTCCATCTAAGGATAGCTGATACTGATTCATACAGTCATTGAGAGGTAGTAAAGAGGAGAAACTAAAAATAAAAAGCCTAACATTAGAGATTGGCAAAATTGGCAAAACACAGCAAGACTGTTCTTATTAAGAGGGAAGGGGACAGGAGGGGAGGGGAGTGGATAGACCTACAACACAAAACTATTTAGAAAGCAAATTTAGTGTAAATGTCAAAAAAAGAAAGCGGTACATCTGCCCCCAAAGAACACTCAAAGTATTTTAAAATAAGGTAATGAAAATACCAAGAGTGATCTTTCCTATTATTCTGGCAGGCCTTAAAGGTTGCAAAACACTTTGTCTTTACTAATGTGTATGAATCTTGATAAGTTAATTCCTCAGGGCTTTGACCATTTACATATCCACAGAGGGATTCTGTAAAGATTATAATCTGCCTTGAAAAAGAAAAATAAACTTACTGACTGTAAATGAATAAATGGAACTAAAAACAATGAAACCTATGAAAAAATCTTTTTATCTCAGATAGGAAGTGAATATTTGGTCTAAAGAAAATAAACTCCTTACACAGCTAGGTGTAGTGCAGAGGCTCTGGATTTTCTTACCACATGATTCAGACATTCAAATACAGTCTCTCCTGATGTTCTTCATGATACCCACATCTCGGGATGAATCAAAATCCCAGTTAAGATTCACTAATTCTTTTTTTTTAATATTTTACTATTTTTATTTTATGTATACGAGTGTAATGCCTGCATGTATGTGAGTGCACCCGTGTTGTGCAATGCCGTGGAGGTCAGAAGAGGGCTTCGGACTCCTCTGGAACTGGAGTTAAGGATGGTTCGTAGCCGCCATGTGGGTGCTGGGACTTGAACCCAGGTCCTCTGGCAAGAGCAGTCAGTGGTCCTAACTGCTGAGCCATCTCTCCAGCCCCAAGATTCACTAATTCTTTTAAACTGAAATTCAGTAACAGAGATCATGTTCAATTTCTACTTTCATTTATGTCTTAGATATAACCTCTAAGCATTTTTCCCTAGGAAACTTTTGGGATCCAAGTTAGAGAAGTTGTAAAGTTTTCTTTTAAAAGGATTAGTTCCTGAGCCAATGAGATAGCTCAGTAGTAAATGTGTTTGCCGCCAAGCCTGACAACCTGAATTTGATCCCTGGGACCCACAAGGAGGAAGGAGAAAACCTCCACATACCCGTTATGGCACTAGTGCAAGCTGGCTAGTATTCACCCAGGCTTGCCTAGAACTTGTTATGTAGGTGAGGGTGACCTTAAAAACCTGATTTTCCTGCTTCCACCTCCCAAGTCCTGGAATTAGGGGTGTGAGCCACCACACCTGGCACATTTTAAACTTTTTGAACCAACATTTTGCTGTATTATTTCTGTTTGGCAAGTTTATATCTGTCTCTTCTGTTTCACTCAACCGCTATGAATGGTTCTATTTATTTTATATATCGGTCAGTTAAGGTTGACAAACTGACCAAGTGGCATGTTTTTAGTAACAGTGGTGAAAATAAAACAGCCATCAGAGCTTCTTCTGCAAAGTCATCTGGAAAGTCAAGCTTTTAACATTTCTTTCAGAAGTGCACATACTACCTGATATCACCTACTTGATACAAGACTAATAAATTCAGGATTTTTAGTTTTCATGTTCACAGCATATTAAGTATTTGTTTCCACCAGGTCCTGCTAGATCCTCTACATACACTGACCCATCTAAACGCCAGCATACCATGAAACATTATCTCATATCACAAAGCTACTAGTCAAAAAATATGCCCAAAGATTATACAAAAAGAACAGGAAACAAGGCCTATAGACACTTCCTGACTAATGAAAATCCCTTGAAGACTAGAAACAGTTCTGTCCTGAATCCTTACTAACACGCATTCCAAACAAGCACTAAATATTTTAAATAAATATGCAATTGCTGTAATATATTAATAGAATACCAATAGTCTAAACTTTTCCCATCATTTACCTACCATTTCCAGAGCATCTCTGGTCACAAATTCAGTCAGTAATCATTAAGTATTGAATTAATATGTGACTATCATAAAGCACTCATGCAAATGTGTATCAGTAGAAATATTAAACAAAGCGGTCCTCTTTACTCATGGGAAATATAAGACCTCCCCTCCTCATGAATGTCTGGAACCGTAGATAATACTGAACACTGACACAACTGGAACATGTTTTCTGTTCCTGTCTCCCACCCACAAAATTAAGGATGTTTCCATCTTAACTAAGTGCTTATCATGCACAATAGTCTTGAGATGCAACAGTAAAACCTGCATGAATTTCTTTTTCCTTCACAATTTCACAGAAAAAAAGATTCATTGTTACAAATCTTAGCACTGTATTTTCCTTTTTGCTTTGCCTTTTCCTTATGTAGAGACCTTTCAACTTCTTAAAGGTAACACTTCCCTTTGGCATATGTGAATTTCCAGTATCAATCCACAAAGAGAAATTTCAAAGAGTTAAATTTTAACTAAAGGGAGATATAAAAATTCATTCACTAAGTCTTAACAAGTCTTCAATTATGGTCAATTAGTGGAAAGTAATGTAAAGAAGGTGGAAAGAAAGGCCAGGAGGGAAATAAAGAGGGCTGAGGAGGTAAGTGGGTCAGTAAGCCACACAGGTATGAGGACTTAGACTGAGACCCAGCACCCACATAAAAGTCATGTGGCATGCATCTATAATACCTATGTTCTGGAGACAGAGAAAGAAAGATCCCTAGAGTTGCTGACCAGTCCACCTGGCTCAATTGGTGAGCTCTAGGATCAGTGAGGGATCTTGTCCCAGAAAATAAGGTGGAGAGCAACAGACGCAGGACTCAGGCCTCTGGCTTCCACATAGACCTGCACCTACACCTCCATGTGTATACATATATACATACATACGTACAGACATACATACCTACGTAGAACAAAGAAAAACAAGAATCATCACAAAATAAGAGAAAACATATAAAAACATATAAAAATTTTCCAGAGAGAAAAAAGTAAGCTTGTCATTCATTACCTTTCATATGTAAAAAACACAGTTTATAAGTAAAGTTACTGCCTTCAGAAACAAAACCACTGACTTTTAAAATAAAAGTTTATGCTGGGCGTGGTGGTGCACGCCTTTAATCCCAGCACTTGGGAGGCAGAGGCAGGCGAATCTTTGTGAGTTTGAGGCCAGCCTGGTCTACATAGTGAGTTCCAGGACAGCTGGGGCTACAGGGAGACCCTATCTCAAAAACACACACAAAAAAAGTTTAAGTTAAAAAAATAAACAAGCCAGGCATGGTGGCATATGCCTTTGATCCCAGCACTCAGGAGGCAGAGGCAAGCAGATCTTTGTGAGTTCGAGGCCAGCCTGGTCTACATAGTGAGTTCCAGGACAGCTGGGGCTACAAGGAGACCCTGTCTCAAAAAATATAAATAAATAAATAGATAAATAAATAAATAAATAAGAGTTTTCACAGCTCATCTGGCTCTTTGTTCTTTAAGATCCCATAGCTGGTCCCATAGCCGGGTATGGTGGCATATGCCTTTAATCCCAGCACTTGGGAGGCAGAGGCAGGCAGAGCTCTCTGAGTTCAAGGCCAATGTGGTCTACATAGCAAGTTCCAGGCCAGCTGGGGCTACCCGGAGAACCTATCTCAAAAAGACCAAAGAAAATTTAGAGATCCCAATTCTGATTAGAAAAGCTTTAGTAACCCACCAACAGTTTTGGTTTGGGGGATTTTTTTTTAAACCTGGGACTTGATATACCTATGGTCTTCGGGATCTCCACCCTTAAAATAAAGCAATGTTGGGGGCTAGAGAGATGGCTCAGCAGTTAATAGCACTGGCTGCTCTTGCAGAGGACCCAGGGTTGATTCCTAGCATCTACATGGCAGCTAACAATCATCCATAACTGCAGCTCCTGGGGATCCAATGCCCTCTTCTGACCTCCATGGGCACTGCACAACACAACACAGGTGCACCTACCTACATGCAAGCCGTACACCTATACACATAAAATGAAAAATAATATTTTTTAAATAAAATACAGCAAAGTTGCAAAACTGAAAAAGTATAATATTAATCTTTCACACAACAGCACACAGAAAATTAGGTTATCAACAGAATATAAATGGAATTTAAAGTCAAGACAGGCTTAGATCACCAAGGGAGCAAGTACAGATAAATAAGAGATCTAACCTTGAAGCAGTTCACAGTGCAGAGGTCAGGGAGATGAAGAAAAAGCAGAGAATTGTCATCAAAGTATGAGGAGCATCTAGAGAAAACTGCATCTTCTGGAAGCTGTGTGAAGAATACTTTCCAAGAATATAGAGACCACAATCTGGAAGCCACTGATGATCTTGATAAGACCAATAGTAGAAAAGGAAAAAGGAAATAAAAAGTATAGCAACAGAAAATAAAAGTCAGAATGATTCAAGAGAAAATGGACAGAGAAGAATGAGAGTCTACATAAGTAGACAAATCTTTTAATGCATTTTGTTTTACAGGAAAACAGAAAAAAGTAATATATAGAAGGAAAAGTGATGATTTTAGAGGTGGAGTTCTTGTCACATTGCCCAGGGTGGCCTCAAATTCCTAGGCTCGAGCAGTCATCTCACCTCAGAGTCCCAAGTGGCTAGAACTACAGGCATGAGTTATTGTTCCCAATTGAGAATACTAGGATTTAATAAGAGAAAAACCACACCACTCTATATACTAAAAAGGATGATCCACTAGATAACAGAGGCACTTGGTCCAAACTTCAAGGAATAGAGGTTTCCTTAATAGAATTATCACACAGTGAATCATAAAGATTGAATAAGACTGTGTCAGGATGAGAGGAAAAGAGGATGGAGCAGTGTGAACAAACATATATTAAGAAACAACACAGTAGGGGCTGGAGAGATGGCTCAGCGGTTAAGAACACTGATTGCTCTTGCTGAGGACCCGGGTTCAATTCCCAGCACCCACATGGCGGCTACAAACCATCCTTAACTCCAGTTCCAGGGGAATCCGAAGCCCTCTTCTGACCTCCATGGCATTGCATGACACGGGTGCACTCACATACATACAGGCAATACACTCATACACATAAAATAATAAATAAAATATTTTTTAAAAAAGAAAAAGAAACAACACAGTAAATGGGGCTCACAAGGGAGGAGGAGTTTCCAAGGTCACTAAGAAAAGAGAAGACTGAGAATGACAGAAAGACTAGAAAGGTAAGCAGTCATCAAGCCTTTCTTCAAGAAGCATCAAGCAATATAATCTTTATAATGCAGATGGTAGGGAATGTATCACTATAGATTTAGGCAGGGAAAATACTGAGGTCGAATTGGTACTTCATTCAGGGCAGAAATTACTTGAGGACTACTTGACTAAAGACTTGGACATGTAGTTATAACACTGCCAAAATAAATAATGCTTTGAACTAGAACAATTTAGAAGTCATAAAAAGGGCTTAATGACAGATTCTATGGGTTCAGCGTTGAAGACCAAGTTTCTAGTTTAGGCTACTTAGCAGTTCAAGTATCATCTGTGTTTGGAAATACTAGAGAGGGAATGACTAGTGAATGAATCTATTCAGTTTTGGATATTTTACTTTAGGATTCTCTGTAGGACATGCAGTGAGTAAATGTAGGCAGAAAAAAATAGGAGACTCGGTTATGTGCTCAGGTGGTACACACACCTGTAATCCCAATTCCTAGGGAGAGTAAGGCTGGTAGACTGCTAGTATAGGCAGTTTAGCAAGAGCCAGTCCCAAAATGAAATTTTTAAAAGGGCTAAGAATGTAGGCTCAGTGGTAAAGCATTTGCTTCACAAGTATCAGGCCCTAGTATCAAATATACAAAGGAAGGGAAGGGGCGGGAAGAGATACAAGAAATATAGAAATGAAAAACATAAGCTTTCAAGTGATCATTAAAATTATATAAAATAATCCAAAAGTAACCAAGAAAACAGTAAATAAAGTTCTAGGAGCATTAAACTTAAGGAGAAACCAGTGGGAAACATGCTTAAAGGAATTTCAGACAGAATAGTCAAACGAACACAAGGAAAAGAAAATTCAGAGAATATAATACCTAAGAGGTCAGGAGAAAAAAAACGCCAATGGCTAGATATGACCTCTACCATTGTACAAAGGGAAGCTGTCCAAAATCAGAAGAGATCAACCAAAGCCTCACAACATATAACAACCTGAAATCTCTTATTCTATTGTATTAACTTTTCAAAAATTAGTAAAACTTACAGGAATATCTCTTTTTGAGGTCCTAAAGTAGTCAAGACAACCTAAATAGAAAAGACTAAAGAGAACAAATAAATGCACCACAAGCTATAACAGAAGATCATTTATAGTTATAGTAGAAGATGGTTTGCCATAAAGAAAATTATTAAATTGGTTATATAATGTTTTTGTTTCATGGTTTATTTTTCTCTTTTGAAGACAGGGTCTCACTATGTAGCCCAGGTTGGTCTCTAGATATCCTCCGTTTCCTGAGTATTAGAATTGCAGGTGTCCACCAGGATATTTGGTTATGTCAAGCATAATAAAATTGAACATCTTGATTATCACACATTATCTCCTACCTCTTGATTTCATAGAAATACACCACCAACAGTACAAACATCATACAGCCCCATGCAACAAAGAAGCATATTCAAGTGCAGACAATGTACAAAACTCTAGCACTAATAATTATAAGATATATTGCCAATGCAAATAATTTATCAGAAATGGGAAGAAACTTTAATGTTACAAGAAAATTAAAGGGGGAAATAAAGGAAGGATAAATTTTCACTTCTTGCTTTTAGGTCCTTTATCATTTTTTGTGGTAGATGATTTGTCAAACTAAAACTTACCCATTCTTAGATGATTGTTCTGCACTATTCTAGCTGGGAATAACTCAAAGCACCCACATGGAGACTAACAACCATCTGTAACTCCAGTTCCAGAGGATCCCACACCCTTTTCTGACCTCCACAGGCATGCACAACACAGGTGCACTTACACACAATACAGGCAATGCACTCATACATATAAAATAAAAATAACAAAATATTTTTAAAAAACTAACTCTACAAAAATCAAATGATTTCTACTGCTGAGGGCTAGACCTTCATCAATGAGGTAACTTAAAGCCCTAAAGGTTACCTGTACAAGAACCCAAAATAATGCTTCGGGGGCAGAAGAGTTCAAAATCCAAAATGCTCCACTTTACAAACGGATAATCTCCACAATTCTGAACACCCCTAAACAGAAAATTAAGTTTTTTAAGTGACAGGCAATTTCAGAACCAGTTATCTATCTTTGAAGCTGGAGAGATGGTTCAGCAGTTAAGAGCACTGGCTGCTCTTGCAGAGGACCCAGGTCCTTTGGTCCCCAGCACCCACATGGCAGCTAAAACCATCTATAACTCCAGTTCCAAGGAATCCAATGTCTTCTTCTGACCTCTGTGGGTGCTGCATGACACTGGCATACTTACATATATCCAGGCAATACTCCACACTTACATATATCCAGGCAATACTCATTCACATAAAACATAAAAATAAAAAATAAAAGATACCATCCAGACAAATAGTGTATGATTTTACTCATACACACCTAAACTGATATCTAAAGACTAATTGTTATACCCATAGATTTGTGCATCTCTCAACTCACCAGAGAAGCTTCTTTATGCAGCAGATGGTGATTAACACTGAGAACCACAACTGGTCAATAGGCACAGAAAAAGACGCTTCATATTTTATCCTTGAGTAGGACACCTACATCAAACTTCTGCCTCAGAACTCAGGGATCATTGCAGAAGAGGGGGCAAAAAGATCAAAAGAGCCAGAGGTGGTGATGACCACAAAGAAACAGAGTTTTCCTAACAGCTGGGAACTTACTCATATGAACTGACAGCATGCAGAAGATCCACATGCGCTCAAGTCAGACAAAATCCCATCAGAGACATGGGCAAATGGGTAAGAAACCCCAGCCCTACCTGAATAAGTATTGGCAACCAATGGCTGTTGGGAGGGGGGAGTCAGTGTTGATTAAAGGTGCCTCTTGGTAAGTTGACCAAGCTCCAGTGAATGAGCCCATACCAAAGTGTATTTGGGGACACAAATTTGACTCTATAAGTCTTTGTGTGTGTGTGTGTGTGTGTGTGTGTGTGTATTAGAGTACATGAAATTAGAATTAGATGGGGATAGTAAGGGGGTGCAGATAGAGGAGGGATCTAAATTCAATCAAAATATGCTGCATGAAAATAAAAAAGTAAACCATGACATATGTGTGCAATGGAATGCTATAAATTCATTAAAAAGAACGAAGGGGGGAAAATGCATACTGAGGGAGATTGGGGAGGTGTAGCTCAATGATAAAGTATCCCTATGCTTATGTCCCTGGGTTGGATCCCAAGTGGTCCCACCACACCACACACACACACACACACACACACACACACACACACACACACACACACACACACACACACACACACGAGTGAAAACTAAACCAAAGCATTAAATAATTCATGTAAAGTTCCTAATGACTTTAAAATATAATTTACACAAATATTTACATATACGATATGCAAAAGATCAAGACAGTCCATATATGATCTAAACTTGTAAAATCAGACATGATAATGACATTTCACCAAATGCTAGTGATTGAGGAAAAAACTGAAATTTAACCAAAAGTATGATTTTTGTACACTAAATGTATACAACAAACTATGTCGAATTTGCTAGCAATAAACCCAAAGCACTCCATTTATCCTGAACAAGCTGAGGTGATGAAAGATGGATGACAGCACACTGTATGCTAGCTTGTCAGCAAAACAGGAGCAGGCATTTTCGTTTACCTAGAACTGTGATTAGCACACAGGAAGTGCTCAGTAAGTACTGTATCTTGAAATTTTTAATTGGCATACATGCTTTAGGAAAATTAGAAATGGAATTTTAACAGATTTTAAAAAAAGAAATATAAATATCTCCAACCTAAAACTAGAGTTTCAGGAAAGAAAATAATTTCCTTCAAAATACCAAAGAGGGGGATTATAAGGACATACAACTTGCTTGTGTTACTAAATGTTGAGCCATATTAATAAATTACCTTTTTTTTAATAAGCTACAGTACAAATCCAGGGTCTCAATAAATGCTCTATCACCAAGCTACATTCCTGGCCCTCTGTTATTATTCTGACAGTATATTTAAAAAATACAAATGAGTCCACACATTTGCTGTTTAAATTGTATTAAAATTCTATAAAGTGTACACTTATAATTCATTGTGGCAGGTTAGATCTGTTGCTCAGTAGTAAAACATTTGCCTAGTACATATAAAGCCTTGGGTTCAATTTATGACACCTCCATCTTGGTCAATTCTTAATTTGGGAGGGGGGGTTATTATTTATTCTGACTTTATGTCCATAAGTACTTTGCCTGCATGTATGTAAGTGTACCACATACATGCAATGCCCACGGAGGCCAGAGAAGGACATCAGATTCCCTAGAACTGGAATTAAGGATGGCTGTTAGCTGCCATGTAGGTTCTGGGAGCCAAACCCAGGTCCTCTGCAAAAGCAGCCAATGCTTTTAACTACTGAGCCATCTCTCCAGCCCCCTTAGTGATGTTTTTACATAATACATGCATGCAGGCAATACAGTCAGACACAAAATAAAAATAATAAAATATTTTAAAATAAATCACTAAGAAGGTTGAATGCAAATATTTGATCAACATTAACTATTATAAAATTTTGCTCTTTAAAGCAAAGTAATCAATTGTTAGAATAATGATATAGATTACTAGTTAGTTCATTTCACTTTTCTTTTTAAACAAGATACCTGCAGGCAATAGATATGCAATTAAAGCAGAAGCTCAAATTCAAATAACTAACTTTGAACACAGTAAAAAACCAACCCACTAATTTCTCACACTGGAATACTTTTTACTGCTTATATGAATCTGATACATAAAGCAAAATTTGAAAACATTAGATGGTATATCATTATGTTAAGATGTTAATTTTAACTTCAAATTTTAGTGAAGGATATAAATTTGAGATATCTCTACTATACAGTAAAATTATAATTTTTGCATATTTAATCTGAACCAGTGTAGATGCTATGCCAAAAAGCTTAAGAAATGTTTGGGCTGGGCATGGTGGCGCACAACTTTAATCCCAGCACTCGGGATGCAGAGGCAGGCGGATCTCTGTGAGTTCAAAGCCAGCTTGGTCTACATAGTGAGTTCCAGGCCAGCTGGGGCTACAGGGA
>NW_008352327.1:79813-142006 GCF_000622305.1 Nannospalax galili
ATTATTATTCTTCAGAAATGAACTTCAAACAATAGTCATAATTCAGAAAATTATTCATACCTTAGCTTTTTTTTTTGGCATTCTCAAACTGTGTTTCAAGACTCAGAAACTTACTATTTCACGCAAGACTTTCAAAAGGAAGTGACAGTGCAGATTCTGGGTTTTGCCACACATGCTTCACGACAGCAGGCATTGTGCAAGCAAAGAGATCTAAAGTTCAGCCCTACAGTATCTGCTACATAAAATGATCCTATTTTTAAAGTCAGACGAGAAGCCAAGCATGGTAACGCACAGCTGTAATCCCAACAACCAGTAAGGCTGAAGAGGAGAATGGAAAATTCAAAGTTAGCCTGGGAAGGGTAGCAAGCCTGTTAGTCATTCACCTCTGAAAGTAAGATAGTTTTTATACACTTATACTGGGCCCAAACTCATAAAAAATGAAAACTGTTTTCCTAATCTCCCACTTTTCTTTCTCTTGGCCAAAATGAAATCTTCCATCTTAGAACCCGTATGTATGTTTAAAATATGTATTAATGTTTATAGATATAGTTCCCTGAAATCAAAAGACAAGCAGCAGGGGGAAAAAAAGGGTAGGGGGGGCAGAAGCATTACAGCAAGTTCACCAACCAACACCTTTGATCCCAGGACTCAGGAGGCAGAAGCCGAGGGATCTCTGTGATATACAGGCCAGCCTGGTCTACACAGCAAGTTCCAGGCCAGGTAGAGCTACAGGGAGACCCTGTCTCAACAACAAGGGGGGGAGAAGGGAGGGAGGGAGGGAAGAAAGGCAGGACGGTGGGAGGGACAGTGGGAGGGACAGAGGGAGAGACAGGGAGGGAAGTGAATCTGTAAGATTAAGAGCTGGTGGTACAGTTCAATGAATAGTGCAATGCAAGCTTACCATGCCCAAGGTCCTAATTTTAATCCTAGTGTCAAAAAAAATTAATAATGTTGATAAACTTCTAAGCAAAGTGATGAAGATGAAACTAGGAGTGGTGGTGCATATCTTTGATCCAAAAACTAGGGAGGCAGAGACAGTAGGATCTCTGTGAGTTCCTGGCCAGCCTGGTCTACATAGTAAATTCCAGACCAGCCAGGGCTACAAAGTGAGACCCTGTCTCAAAAAAACAACAAAAAAAGACAGAAAAAAGAAAAGAAAAGAAAAGAAAAGAAAAAAAGATGAAAGCATACAATTATGGATATTGGGAACAAGAAAAATGAAATCAAGATTCTATAAATGCTCAAAGAACATGAGTAATTATATGCCAACAAAGTAACAACTTAGAAAAGACAAATTTCTTGAAGGACAAAAAATAACAAAGTTAATTAACTGAAAAATAAACAGTCTGGTTGGGCATGGCAGCCCATGCCTTTGATCCCAGCACTTGGGAGGCAAGAGGCAGGCAGATCTCTGTGAGTTCAAGGCCAGCCTGGTCCACCTAGTAAGTTCCAGGCCAGCTGGGGCTGCAGGGAGACCCTGTCTCAAAAAGACCAGAAGGAAAAAAAAAAAAAAACAGTCTGGCAAAAAAAGATGTATCCATAAAGAAAATGAACTTATAGTTTAAACTTTCCATTTTCTATTAGTTTAAAACTAATTCACGACTTCATTTTCTACACTCTCCCAAGCACTTAAGACTAATCCTACATGAACAAAGATGCAAAAATTTCTTAAAATACAAGGTAATTGGGCTGTCAAGATGACTCAGTAGGTCAGAGTGCTTACAAGCAAGCCTGACCACCAAAGTTGGATCCCCAGAACTCAAATGGTGAAAGGAGAGAGCCAACTCCAGCAAGCTGTCCTCTGACCTCCACATGTGTACCATGGCATGTGCACTCACCTACACATCCACACAAATAAATATGTAAAGAAAGAAACAATGTGAAAAGAGGTGATAAGACCCAACAATGTATCAAAGGTATAATATATGAAAAACTAATGCATTTTACTAGAGCAATGCTAAATTGATTTAATATCCAAAAACTGATCAATGTAGCTTATCAACAACAGAGTTTGAAAGTTCTTATAGCTGTATACTGTCACCTACACTTGAAATTCAGCTTAAGTGAACAAACGTAGTATCTCATGGTTTAAGCTAATACTTCCCCTAGCTATGTGAAACATCTTGCAACTGTTTATTGGTCACTATCACAAACCTTTTATTACTTCAGCCTCCCAAGTACTGAAATTATAAGTGAGTGGCACCATGCCCAGCTTCTTCTGCAAAATTCTTATTTGTACCGTCACTGTCATTTTTCTGTCTTTGTGTATGGGTGGGTGTAATATGTGTATGTATGTGTGTGCACATGGGCACATATGTACATATTCATGTAGATGCATGTGTGTACACAGGTGTGGAGGCCAGGGGTCAAGATCAGATATTTGCCTCAATGACTCTTCTACTTAGTTTTTAGACAATTCTCACTGACCTAGGAGCTCACCCATTAAGCTAAACTGGCTGGCTAACAAACCCCAGGATACTAGTGTCTCTGCTTCCCAGTGCTTGGATTACAGGTACATGCCACCATGCCTGATTTTTCATAAGGCTGCTGGGCATCCAAACTAGGTCCTCATGCTTACAAGGCAAGCACTTCAACTGAGCCACCTCTCCATCCCCCAAAAGACAAATTTCTTATGCTAATAGTTCTGTAATTTCTTTGAAGGAGAATATTAGGATGACACTAATTTTAAACCACCTGCCACATGCTACCTACATTGTATGGCTACAAGACAGGCAATTACAGTTATCATTAAAAACATCACACATTGAGTTACCTTTCCAAAATGACTGAGACAATGCTTTAGCTTTTGTATTTTTTTCAGATTTTCTAGTATGCCTATATATAATGAGATACTTTAGTGAGTAAACTCAAATATAAACTCATATATTTCATATATACCTACACTTCATACACATAGCCTCAAAGTAAACTTTTTTTCCATCTTTTTGAGACAGGGTCTTCCTGTAGCCCCAGCTGGCCTGGGACTCACTAAGTAGACCAGGCTGGCGTTGAACTCACAGAGATCCGCCTGCCTCCACTTCTGGAGCGCTGGGATTAAAGGCGTGTGCCACCGAGCCACCACAGTAGCTGAAAGTAATTTTTTGACAATTTTAAAAATAAACTTGTAGCCAGATGCCTATATCCCAGCACTCAGGAGGCTGAGGATGGAGGATTGTGAATTTGAGGTAAACTGGGTCACAGCACAAGAGCCGGTCTCAAAAATAAAGAATTAATTCATCTGTTGATAGGCACCTTAGGATGATCACATATCTTGAATATTGTAAATAGTGCAGCAATAAACACTGATGTGCAAGTATCTCTTTACTGTGTTTAGATGGATCTCAAAGCAGAGAACAGAATAGTTGCTACCAAAGCCTTGGAAGAATGTAGGAAAAATGTAGGTTAGGGGATGGTTAATAAGTATCGAGGTATAACTTTATAGAAATAATGGTTTCTGATGTCCCACAGCACAGCAGAATAACTATGGCTCACAATTAAATATTTCAAAATAGCTAGTAAAGAGGATTTTGTGTGTTACTACACACATATCATAAGTGATAGCTAGCCTAATCATTCTCATCCCATCATTCCATACAGTACACATGGACTTAAATGTCACACTGTACCCCATAAACATGGCATACAAAGATGCCATGAAGTGAGCAATTTCCTCTGCCATGAGGCAACTCAATATAAAAATATACTTAAAAACAAGTATTCCAACAAACTTACCTATTGTTTATCTGAAAAATTACTAACAAAAAAGTGCACCTGAAAACAGTGCCCACAAGTGTAATCTTTTTATATGTCAAAACAAGAAATGTTTATTACCAAAATAACAAGTCATACTTTGAAACATTCACTATATCAACGAATATAATCTTCATTCTTTTCTAATCACCCTAATATGAAGTCAGTGTGCTAAAGAAGATGAGTGGTTTAAAACCCATCTTAGAACATACTAGGTGAGTTACTAGGGTTAGCTACATGGATTAAAGAAAGGCCGTGGCTTTCCCCACAGTTAACTCCAAGGTTCTTATACCCAAGGTTTGCTTTAGTTCCCCAAAGGTTTTTGCCCTATTCCCCATGTACTTTCATAGCTTTCTTAATATGGAACCAGGTTCCCATATGTCATTTAATCTAGCCCAGTTGGTCAATCCAGTTGTAGTGTTTAACATCCAAGTTCTAACTGGAGTGAAAAATGGTGATTTTCCTAGAATCCAGAATCTGAACCCTATAAAAATGATGGAGTAGTTAACTAACTTGATAGGAGGCAAAATCTACTCTCTACTAGAAACTGAAATGTCACATGCTGTATTGTCCAGTGTGCTTTGAATCTAAGTCCTATGATTTAGATTTTAAATCCCCACCCCCCAAAGCCCGTGTCTTAAAGGCCTGGTTGGCTACCACACTAATGCAAAGTAGTGAAATCTTTAAGAGGTAAAGCCTAATAGAAGCAAGATCACTGGGGGTAAATTCTTTGAAGGGGATCCTTGGATTCATTCATATTCATTCATATTCTCTCTCTCCCCTCTCTCCTGCTGCTGCTGCTGCTGCTTTGTTAATCCTATGTACCTGGCAGCCATACAATGAGCAGCTTCTCTACCACATATTCTCCATCAAAGACAAAGCCAGGTGACTTGGACTAATACTTCAGACTTGCACCAAAGTAGTCTTCCTCCTTCTAAAATGATTTACCACCAAGCCTGTAATCCCAGCTACTAGGGAAGCCAAGACAGAAAGACTGCCAAGTTCAAAACCTGCCTAAACTACAGAGTAAGTTCAAGGCCACCTTGGCCAACTTAGTAAGACGGGTCTCAAAATACAAAGCAAAAAGAGAGCTGGAACAAGGCATGGTGGTGCATGCTTTTAATCCCAGCACTCGAGAGGCAGAAGCAGGTGGATGATCTCTGTGAGACTGAGGCCAGTCTGGTCAAGTTCCAGGTAAGCTGGGGCTACAAGAAAAAAAAAGAGGACTGGGGTTGTAGCTCAGTGGTACAGTGTTTGCTCAGCAGGCATAAATAAGGTCCTGGGTGTAGTCCCTAGTACCACAACAACAAATAATGAGATGATTTGTATAGTGACAGAAAGCTAACTCACTCACTAAGTCATGGATGTATAACCTGGGCTCAATGAATCAGATAAAGGGCGTCTGACTTGACATGAGGAGTCAGTACCACAAAGAAGCACAATGGTGAGAGATTCCTCTTAATGGCAGAACAGGAGCATTAGCACCCACTTGCCAGACGCAGTCATGACAATACTATCAAAGGCATGACCACATACCAAATATCAGAATTACAAGTTGATGTATCTAGAACTCAAGGAATGTTGTAGCCATGTCCGAGCCAGACCCCTTCTTATGGCAGGTTTTCTGATTGTGGCTTTAGTACCAAAGTCTCAAAACCTGGATCCCCAGCCTTTGAAGAATTCTGTGAGCCAACCAATGTTCTTTGAGTGCACTGTTATTCTGCTTAAATCCACAACAGACGTCTATGCCATACAGCTAAAATTCCAACTGACACACTGCTCTTATAGTCACTTGCCTCCTGAATATTCCTCTGGCTTTATGTCTTTTAATGTATACCTTTTATTCTATACCCTAAACCTCTGGTTGTAATTCAAGTCCACCATCCTAGACAATTAAACTGCCCCATCTCAATCATATAGTGACAATTAAACTCTCCCTATCTCTTCATTCCATTTAGAATTTAATTCTTCCCTAATTCTTCATGAAAGCTTTAGCTTCCCAATTAAGTAGTAAGTTCCTTGAAAACTGAAGTAGCATCTTAATGTCTTGGTTATGTCCCATGTTCTTTGATATGACATTGCAGGGATCTTTTACATGTTTCCTGATTGGCTGACTAGATTCTAATCTTTTAATTTTTCTCATTTTTTTTCAGAGGTAAACCATACAAACTTAGTACATAACAGACATTAGTTAAAAGACTATTGCTTTAACACATTCAGAACTTTACACATTCAAAATTTACTTTGTTTAGCAAACTCTAAAACAGATATATATTCAAAGGAAAAAAATTCTTAACAATGAAAAAACATTTATAAATGAGGCATTGGTATATTGACTATGCTCAGCACTTGGGAGGTGGAGGCAGAAAGATTAAGAGTTCAAGATCATCCTTAGCTACATAGCAAGTTCCATACCAGCTTGGACTACATGAGACCCTATCTCAAAAAAAAAAAAAAAAAAAAAAAGCATACTTAAATCAGCATGCAAGATATTACTTTGTAAAATTAATAGCCACAATTGGAGCACTTATCCTGTGCCAAGTATCCTACTCAGTGTTATATATGAAGAATTCTCATTAAATCTTTAACTGTCCTAAGAAGTAAACTCCACTGTTAGCCTACATTTCACTTTTGTTTGGTTGGTTGGTTTTGTTTGGTTTAGCAGTCTGGGAATTGAATGTTCTCAGCTCTGGACTCCTTTCACAAAGGAGGAAAACTAAAGCTCAGAGACTCTCCAGGGTGACACGTCTGGCAAGCAGCAGAGCCATGTTCCGACTCAGTCCAATAAGTGCAGGCCTCTGCCATCAGTGCTCAACCACCTCTGAGATTTGATAGTAGCTCCACTCTCCCCTCCTGGATCCTGTTAACATCTGAGATTGCATTTCCCACAATACATTATTCTCTTGTAGGCCTTTCTGCCTTAAATACTTGCTGTTCCCTCAGGCTAGAATGCACTACTCTTTTTCATCCAGCCTACAAAACAGACTCACTTTTTAAACAGCAGTTTAAAAACAACTTCCTCTGTAAGCCTTCATTCCTCCCACATTTTCTGCTCCCCATTCATGGAGGAAGTAATACATCACTTTCTTAGCTCCCTGGAAACAATGATTCACAGATACTTCTATTGGTGGATGGATCTGTATTGTAATTCTTTTTTATAAGTCTATCTACAAAGCACTATACTGTACTATAAGCATTAGACACATGCACACACAAACAGACATAAACACATACATACATATATAAATAAATCTTTTCTAAAATGTCTTTTAATAAACTTCAACTCTGGTTTTTGCTGGGGGTTTTTTGTTTGTTTGTTTGTTTGTTTGTTTTTGTCTTTTTGAAACAGGGTCTCCCTGTAGCCCCAGCTGTCCTAGAACTCATTATGTAGACCAGGCTGGCCTTGAACTCACAGAGATCCGCCTGCCTCTGCCTCCCAAGTGCTAGGACTGTAGCCCCAGCTGTCCTGGAACTCACTATGTAGACCAGGCTGGCCTTGAACTCACAGAGATCCGCCTGCCTCTGCCTCCTGAGTGCTGGGATTAAAGGCACAAGCCACCACATCCAGCTCAACTCTGCTTTAAAAAAAAAAAAGTCTTGAAGGTGCATGCCTTTAGCCCCTGCACTCTGGAGGCAAAAGCAGTCAAGAGATGACTAAGTAAAGCCCTTAACTTGTAAGCACTAGAGCCTGAGTTCAGTCCCTGCAACGCTAGACATGGTGGTGTGCACTCGTGATCCAGCGCTAGGGAAGCAGAGACAGAAGATTCTTGGGGCTTACTGGTCAGGCAGTCTAGCCATTTTGGTAAACTTCAGGCCAGTGAATGACCTGTCTCAAAGAAGGTGGACAGTGTTTCTGAGGATGCCAAGATAGTTGATCTCTGGCCTCCATACACATACACATCATACATCGTTTTTTTTAAGTTTACTAACATATATATATGAACAAATGCATTAAAAATTATACATCAAACTGGTAACAGTCTTCTAAAGTAGAGGATGACAAGAGGTACCTATATGAAGGCTGATTTTCTTTTACTCCACATGCTTCCCTATTGCTTACCACTTTTTTTTTTTTTTAAATGTGTATGAGTGTATTGCCTGCATGTATGTGAGTGTACCCGTGTCGTGCAATGCCACAGAGGTCAGAAGAGGGCTTTGGATTCCCCTGGAACTGGAGTTAAGGACGGTTCGTAGCCGCCGTGTGGGTGCTGGGAATCAAACCCGGGTCCTCTGAAAGAGCAGTCAGTGCTCTTAACTGCTGAGCCAGCCCCTGCTTACCACTTTTATGAGAGCCAGGCATGGTGGTGCATGCCTTTGATCCCAGCATTCCAGAGGCAGAGGCAGGCTCATCTCTGAGGGTTCAAGGCCAGCCTGGTCTGATCTACATAGTGAGTTCCAGGCTAGCTGGGGCTACAGGGAGACCCTGTCTCAAAAAGACCAAAAAAAAAACTTTTATGAGAATGAATGCCTATTGTTTGGATAACTAAGGAAAAATGTGAACATCCATATTGAAAATTCTTTTCTGGGGCTGGAGAGATGGCTCAGCTGTTACGAACATGGACTGTTCTTGCAGGAGACCTGGCTTCGAATCCCAGCACCCACATGGCTGCTAACAACTGTCCATAAGTCCAGTCCCACCTCTTCTGACCTCTGCGGGCATTGCACGACATGGGTGCACTAACCTACATGCAGGCAATATACTCATATACATGAAATAAAAATAATAAATAAAAATTTTTTTTAAAAAGTTTAAAAAAGAAAGATTGCTTTAGGCCGGGCTTGGTGGTGCACACCTTTAGTCCCAGCACTAGGGAGGCAGAGGCAGGCGGATTTCTGTGAGTTCGAGGCCAGCCTGGTCTACATAGTGAGTTCCAGGACAGCTGGGGCTACAGGGAGACCCTGCCTCAAAAAGACAAAAAAAAAAAAAGATTGCTTTTAAAAAAAGAGAAAATTCTGCTTGGCTCAGCTAGACAAGTAGTTACAAATGCAAATAAAACTAAAATTCTGAAAAGTATTAAGAACATAAACTTTTAGTGTTTAAACTTGAAATCTATCACAAACTGTTTAACAAAGAATACAACACTAATCACCAGAACTCTTGTGTCACCATAGAGTTTACTTTTTAATCTATTAACGTGTGCATGTGCATGTGGCGGGGGGTGCACTGTGAATTAAAAACTTGGGCCCTATACTCTACCACCAAACTAAGTGTTTAACACTCCCCACCCTCCATGCAGCCCAGGATAGCCTTAACTTGATATCTTCTTATCTCTCAACCAACTAACTCTTCTCTTTAAATTATAGAAATTGCCAGGCATGGTGAATGCCTTTATTACCGGCACTCAGGAGGCAGAGGCAGGTGGATTTCTGTGAGTTCAAGGCCAGCCTGGTCTACATAGTGAGTTCCATGACAGCTGGGGCTAAAGGGAGACCCTTTCCCAAAAAAACAAAAAAAAAAAAAAAAAAAAAAAAAAAAAATGTACTTGAGCAAAGGAGCCCAGTGAGGAAGAAGGGAGAAAGGGGGAGGGCAGCAGAGGGGATGAGTATCAGCAAAGTACAATGATACATATGCATGAAAATATAATGAAATCCATTATTTTGTATACTAAAACAAATTTAAATAAAACGTAAAATTTTATTTTTTTAATATCTTTATTTATTCTTTTTATTTTATCTGTATGAGTGCATTGCCTACAAGTATGTAAGTGCACCCAAGTCGCACAATGCCTATGGAGGTCAGAAGAGGGATTCGGATCCCCTAGAACTGAAGTTACAGATGGTTGTTAGCCACCATATGGGTGTTGGGAACTGAACCTGTGTCCTCTGCAAGAGCAACTAGCACTCTTAACCACTGAGCCATCTCTCCAGTTCTAAAAATTAATTTTAAAAAAGATTTTACAGCCGGGCGTGGTGGTGCACGCCTTTAATCCCAGCACTCGGGAGGCAGAGGCAGGTGGATCTCTGTGAGTTCAAGGCCAGCCTGGTCTACATAGTGAGTTCCAGGACAGCTGGGGCTATAGGGAGACCCTGTCTCAAAAAAGACCAAAAAAAAAAAAAAAAAAAAGATTTTACTAGATGGGCCTAGAGGGTATTTTCAGTGGTAGAGAACTTGCCTACAATGGCCTAGGAAGCCCTAGGTTCCATTCCCAGCACTGCACTAAAAAGGGTTTCCAAGGCTGTTTGTTCATTCATTTTGTATATGCATCGAAATCCCAAGTTGCCTGAATACAAACCTAAGAAAAAGATATCTCACTATTAGGAGTAGCAGAGGTAAGTTTAGAAAAATATTAGCTGACTTTTTTTTTTTAATTATTTTTATTTTATGTGTATGCGTGTATTGCCTGCATGTAGGTAAGTACACCCATGTCATGCAGTGCCCTCAGAGGTCAGAAGAGGCTGCCAGATCCCCTGGAACTGGAATTATAGACAGTTGTTAGCTGCCATGTGGGTGCTGGGGTTCGAACCAGGGTCTTCTACAAGAACAACCAGTGTTCTTAACCGCTGAGCCATCTCTCCAGCCCCAAGAAAAATATTAGCTGACTCTTAATGATTATTTGGGGGCTGGAGAGATGGCTCAGCAGTTAAGAGCACTGACTGCTCTTGCAGAGGACCCGGGTTCGATTCCCAGTACCCATATAGTGGCTACAAACCGTCCTTAAGTCCAGTTCCAGGGGAATCTGAAACCCTCTTCTGACCTCCATGGCATTGCACGACACGGGTGCACTCACATACATGCAGGCAATACACTCATACACATAAAAATAATAAAATATTTTTTAAAATGATCATTTGGATTCTGTTGTTGAAAATTTGTACTGTCACAAGCATTTTAGTTATACATCACAAAACAAAAGCTTAAGTTATTATTGAAGATAGCAAAAGATATAGTTTTATAACAATTGTTAAGTCCATTAGGTAGTTCAGGGGGGTAAAATAACCTAGATTCTGCCCAGCATGGTAGCACATGCCTTTAGTCCCAGTACTTGGAAATCAGAGACAAGCAGATTTCTGAGAGGTAGAGGCCAGCCTAGTCTACATAAGTTCCAGGCCAGATGGAGCTACAGGGAGACCCTATCTCAAAAAAAAAAAAAAAAAAAACTAGAATCTAGTTCAAACCCCTCCAAATACTACTAGAGAACCTTGTGCAAATAATCACTATACATAAAAACTCTTTTTTGGTAAAAGAATGCCAGATGGCAGCTATTGTACTTACCTCCTAAAAGTGTTACACAGATAAAGTAAGTAAGCACTTTGAATATTAAAAAGAAAAAAAAAACTCATCAAAGAAAGGGTTATTTTATATAAGAATGGATACATATGTACTGGTTCAAAACTAATATCATCAAATACAAAATTAGGTAGAACCCCAAAATATTTAGCAAAATATCTTGCACACTGCAAGTGCTTGTTATGATATGTACGAAGAGTACGTATCAGTCACTGAGTCCATGACTTCAAACTAAAAACTAATGTGAATGATCTTCTGCCCTCTGACCCTCCAAGGGTTTGAGGAAATACAGACTGCCGCATTGTTCACATTTCTCTCATTCAAACATTTATATAGTGCCTATCCTTTGTTCTCAAGAGCTCACATCTGGCAGAGCAAGAGAACATTTGCACTGCACTTATCTTGTTGTCTGCATCCCATAATGAAGTTACTACAAAGTTCTATAGGGTACTGGAGAAAGCAGCAATTAGCTCTTCAGATACTGGGAGTCAGGGAGTTTCTCAGTGGAACTAAGCCTCAGGGATAAAGGGGAAAGGTCATTTTTGGAAGACAAAAAGGCAAAAAAGCACTTGTTCTAGAAAGGAACAGTGAGCACTCATATTAGCTGGCACACCAAGTTTGAGATGAAGGAAAAATAGTGATGAAAGACAAAGCTGAGGGTTGGAGAAGTGTTCAGCAATTAAGAGCACTGATTGCTCTTGGAGAAGACTCGGGTTCAATTCCCAGCACCCACATGGCAGCTAACAACTGTCCACGGCTCCAGTTCCAGGAGATTCAACACCCTCTTCTCTCTTCCACTCCATGGCACTGCATGACAGCATTTGCATGATACAGTGCACTTACACACATGCAGGCAGTACACTCATATACATAAAATTAAAAAAATAGTAAAATTTTTAAAATTATTAGAAAGATAAAGCTGGAAAAAAGAAATGAAAGACAGATTTTAAAACCAAAAACCAAGGGAGCTACAATCTAGATTTTGAGTGTAGAGTGTTTATAACATCAGAAAGAGACATATGCATCCTAAGAGAGGAAAGTGTTCTTAGAATAAATGCCACCCCTTTCCTTCCCCCTTTTCTTTGGCTGGGAATAGAACCCAGGGCCTCGTGAATACTAGGCAAAAATTCTATCACTGAGCTGCACCCCAGCCAACCATATTTTTTGATTCAAGTATAAAGCAACCACCATTAAGAAGCAATCTTACATTCATGCATAGTGGTACACACCTTTAATCTCAGCACTTGGGAAGCAGAGGCAGGGAGATCTCTGTGAAATCCAGGCCAGCCTGGTCTATGTAGCAAGTTCCAGGCCAGCTGGTTAAAAGCACTGGCTTCTCTTTCAGAGGACCCAGGTCTGTTTCTCAGCATCCACATGGTAGCTAACAACCATCCATAACTCCAGTTCTAGAAGACCTGATGCCTTGTTCTGGCCTCGGCAGACACTGCACGCACATGGTGCCCTTACATACATCATACACATAAAATAAAAATAATTTTTTTAAATAACCAATCTCATGCCAAGTATGATAGTGTATGTTTGTAGTCTCAGCACTAAGGAAGTGAAGCTAGATTGGACTAGATAGCAAGCTTTGGGCCAGCCAGACCTTAGCTTGGTAATCAAGGCACTCTACAACTTACGATCACATTACTTACAAAATTAACCAACAGCTCCTGTATACAAAATAGTAGGAAATAGACAAATAAGAAAGCCTTTCTTCTCCATGATCTAATAATTAAGTACAATAACAAGGCCCAAACAAAAATCAACAGCACACAGCATAGATGTTGTTCACTCATAGATGCCACTCTCTAAAAGGACGTTCCAGTTTCCTTGGCAATGGAAGATACCAAGCTTACTCAAATTTTCCTGCTTTTGTTTCTTTTATTCCACCCATACTCCCTCAAAACCAAAACAAAAAAATCCTTTTTTCTAGATTTTTTTCAACATTTTTATTTATTATTATTGTGTGTGCGTGTATGGACACACACATGGCATGGTAAGCATCAGTTCCCTCCAATCAAGTGAGTCTTGGGGATCAAACGCAGGTCATCAGACTTGGCAAACAGCACCATTATCAACTGAGCCATCTTGCTGGTCCAAGAAATTTTTCTTAACTTGTATCTATCCATTCCGATTTTAAAGTCTAGTTCAAATAGCATCACTCTCTTGTGATTTAAACATATATAACAATTTCTACTCTCAACTATTTTCAAGGTATATAATCACCTTCTCTATTCAATATTTGAGCTTCCAGAAAGAATAACCACTTCTTACCTGTTCTTGTCTTTTCCTTCCTCCTAAGTACAATGCCCTCCACTAAAATAGATCATGACAGAACAAGTAGTCAAATTTATGCACCGAGTTTAAACAAAAAGCAAAACTGACAGTAGGCAACTGCTACTACTAAGTAAATTCCAACAAGACTAGAAGACTACTGTGGCAAGCACTGGGCTATCAACAAGTCCCCAAAGTACCAAATCAAATAAAGCCATCCAAATAATAGATCCACTCAAGGTCCCTTCTGTGCAACCACCATATTACCAGATTACTTGCACAGTGTCACTTCTGAGTCAATTGAAGAATAAATAATCATTCTATTATCTGCTGTCAAATTTGAAGAGTCTAGACTCCACAAAGTGAAGGACGATACATGGAAAGTAGGCAGCATAATTGCTAACACCCCTACAATGACTGGAAGACCATTAAATGCCACTTTGTGGCAAATCTGCCACTCACCCTCCATGAATTTAGTATTAAAACGTGTTACTTAGGTATTTTTGTTAATACCCACACCTCAATCCCAACTCTGAGTATATCTTTCCTTTGCTTAATAAACTCCAAGTTTTCTTCAAAAGCAAACAAGAAAGTTCCACCTAGATTTCCACTTGCCTACACTTTGCCCATTTTCTCTCAGCTGCACATCTATTATTGAATAATCAGAGCTGCAATTAGCTAGGAATGGTGGCTCTACCTATAATCCCAACACTTGAAGGCTTAAGTAGGACTATCTTCAGTTTGAGGCCAGCCTGGGTTACAGAGTGAGATAAGACCCTGTCTCAAAATTTGTAGCATGTTTTAAGTACTTAATATTTCTTCTAGCTTTCAACAGACTCCAACAATGGCCAATACAGAGTATGTCACCAACAAAGTCAACCAAAGGGCATAGTACTCCAATTTCCTACCTCCCAGGCAAAATGCCTATTGGGACAAAGTTATCAACTTCATTAGCTTCTATTTTTAAAATTATTTCTATATCTGCCATCATATTAAATAATTTCAAAACCTGGGATATAGCTCAGTTGGTAGAGTGCTATCTTAGCAGGCACAGAATCCCAGGTTCAATCCTCTGTACTCATAAACTAGATGTAGTGATTCACACCTATAATCCCACTACTATGGCTACAAAACAAAGTTTGAAACTAGCTTGGCCTACATGAGACAGTCTCAGAAAGGAAAGAAGGGAGGGAGGGAGAGGAGGGAGGGAAGGAAAGAAGACGAGAAGAATGGAGGGAGGGAAGGAGAGAGGGAGAGAGGGAGGGAGGGAGGAGGGAAGGAAGGAAAAGTGCTGATACTGGGGCGTGGGAAACAGAACCTAGGCATTTTAATGGGAACATGGGAAAATAAGAAAGGAGATAATTAAGTAAAACACCCATCATACAAAAACAGCAATTCATGTAGTTTTTATGTTACATAAATCTTATAAGTCTTTTTACCTGCTAAATTCTGATTAATTTAAAAGGAAGAAAGAAAAAAAGAAATTTCTATTACCTCCCTTAAGATTGTACAGCACAACAGCAAATTACAAAGCATTGTTTTTGGTTCACTCGTCCCCCCAAACACCCTCTCTGCTAAGTACTGAGCCTTTAATAAGAGTCAAGTACAGAGTACTAAGTGATTTGCATAATTATCTCAATCTTCAAACAGTTAAGGGGGTCAGTGAATATGCATCCAAGGTAAAACATGAGCTTAGTGTGCACAAAGCCCTCAGTTTCTTCCCCAGTGCCAAAAAAATAAAAATAAGAGAATTTAAATTGGGTGATGTTATCCACAGATATGAAAACTGAGGCTTAGAAATGCTTCAAAAACAAATTTTCCTGAAATGATATCTATAAGAGAATACTTGTATTTTGAATACCAGAATATTCTAGAAATATATTATTAGGTTTGAGCCCATTACAACAGAACCCTCTAAACTACAAATTTCACATATAAAGCAATCGATTCTTTGTTATCTCTCAGTGTCTAACACAGAATACCTGTTCAACAAAAACCTGTATGTCTAAACCAAATCTTACAAGTTAATTCCTAAAATAAATTGACCACAGGGCAAGACCTAACAGGTTGTTTAAACTAGATTAGGTGATATAATAGTCAATAATCACACCACCTATAAAACATAACCCCAAATCCCAAATGTTATTTTAACTAATAAACAAAAAGAAAAATGAGTAAAAAATGATAGAAATAAACCAAGTTTACCCTTCAAAGAACTCTCCTGCCTAGTGAGTGCCAGAATTACAGGTGTATGCTGCAAGGTATCCTTTGAGTAGTGAATCAAAGAAAGTGCAGGTACAGAGCAGGCATGGTAAGCAACCTGTTATCTCATTAGGCTAACTAGACCTAACTGTTGCCTAGTTTTTATAAAAATGTAAAAACTGGATGTATTAAGACTCTAGTAGTTAACTGCTATTGGAACTCAACAAAGACAAACTCTATAAATGTTCATTCTAACACAGGTAATCTATGAAGTTTTGAGGCACCCAAACAGCTTTCAGAGAGCAAAAGGAGTCTTGTTCCACAGGTAAAAGAGCATCTGGTGTTCCGCAGAAAAAAAATTAACATACTTTTCAGTTCCCATCCTACACACAGGTTATACTATTATGCAAGCACATTAACACTTGGTAATCTTTTCCTTTTTTCTAAAAAAAAAAAGGTAATTTTAATTTATTCAATAATTTTTTAATTCAGTAGCTGCATAAGTATTGCTCTTTTCCTCTTCAGGCTCAAATTTCTTACATTTCAAAACACTATCCTGAAGGCAAATTCTTCTTTTAAAAAAAGACTTAATTATGTCACTCAGAAAGAGGGGGCAAAAAGTCAGGAAACAAAACTGGAGCTATTCCTATTAGTCTTACATAACTTATTTTAAGTCGGAATTAATTCAATTGTTCAACCTTACTTAGTTTTAGGCACAAGGATGAGCTCCTTTAGTGCACTCTCCAAACACCAAATTTTTTTAAAATTAGAAGGTGTTTGCTTACTCTTTTGATTTCTTAAAATATAAGCACATATGCAAAACAGTGCCAATATAAACATGCAAAAACAGTTTAAAAATAAAAAGCAGGGCTGGAGCTGGACATGGTGGAGTACACCTTTAACCCCAGCACTCGGGAGGCAGAAGCAAGCAGGTCTTTCTGAGTCCAAGGCCAGGCTGGTCTATAACAAATAAGATCCAGGCCAGCTAGAGGGCTACATAGTGAAATTGTCTTTAAAAGAAAAAAAAAAAAAAAGAGGAGTAATGAATCCTTACTTTAACTAATGCTATAACTGACAATACTGATATAATTTTAGAAAAGTTATTGTTTTGCACATCACCTTGTAAGTGCACATTATCTACAAAAAAAGGTGATTTCAAAAGCAATAGATACATGTTTATCCAAGTATAAACAAAACTCTGAAAATGTAGTTCGCTATTCCTACTTCATTAAACTGCCTTTAATAATTACAATTATTTTATCTAGGGCAAATATCTATCAAACCTTACAAAAACATTAAGCTTGCACAGCAGTTATCCTATCAGAAAGGAAGGCCCTGGAAATGAAATTCAGCTAAAAGCTATGTGTTAACTACATTTCAGCACTGGGCCACTTGAGCCCCAGTGTAACAGTGGCCACAGATTCCAGGCAACTGCTCTGGGAACTGCTGCTTGCTTAATCAAGCACTGAACTACAGATTCACCTTTGAAAAAGACTGAAAGCCAGGTCAAGTTTCACTCTCTAAGTTTTCCTAAACGAATTAGGGTTTGGGATTTCACTGGGAATGACCAAGTTATCAAGAAGCCATCGCCCTACTGAGGCATTTAATGAGAATACCTTCTCTGTTTGCCCGTCAACCACTTCGATTAAATTTCCACTAGAATCAGGCCTACAAAAAGCTGATTCCACTGCCTTGCTGAAAAGCGTCCACTGGGAGCAAACCCTGGGATTCTGCACGCAGGGTCCTCTCAGAGAGGGCAAGGGGAAAGAAAAGTAAAGGCTGTAAGACATGGTAGTGACATTACCTTGCTCGTCTTGTGATCAAACCAGACGAGGGCATGGTTCCTTGACAGCACTTTGCAGTCAAAGGTGGCATTATTCTGCGCTGGTCGACAGCGTGCCACCGAGCGGCCGATCTTGATGGGCTCGTCCAGGTAGACATGACGCTCCTGAAACGGGTGCGAGTTCGGGCGGCAAGTGAAGATGGCCAAGGCTGACGGCATCGAGGACAGACTGGGGGTGTCTCTCCTACCAGACAATGAGGAGCTCCCCCAGGTTCGGAATGCTCTTCACAAGCCTATGCCCCTAGCCCCCCAAAATGTTCAAATTAAAACAAACTGCACATGGTCGAAGCATAACCCATGAACATCAACACCTCTTCGCTTGGGTAGGAAGCCAGGCCAGCGCAAGCTCCATCACCTCCTCCAAAACACGGCGGCTCCCCGACCAAGCACAGTCCCCAGCCAGCAGCTTTCAGTCCATCTTCCCTGGGAAGAAAAGGCTCAAACATTGGGCAGCTTCGGCCAAGAAAAATCCCGGAAGACAGTTTGGGGACTGGGGGGATCCAAGCCAAAGACACACACACCGATTCTCAGGTTTTGTCTGCGATCCCGACCGCTTCTCCCCTTGGGCGGCGGCAACCTTGCAGCACTGCAGCATCCAGAGGGCCGGCTGGGAGCAGCCACGAAGGTCCGGGCGCCGCAGGAACCAGGAGCCCGGGGATACCGGGCAGCCCCGCCGCTCCTCGAGGGCCTGGCTCGGGGGTGCACGGCGCGGGGCACACGCGAGGGCTAGAGGGGCCGCGGGGAGGTGGGCATGGCCCTGTAGCGCCGAGGCAGCCCGGGAGTGGCAGGGTCCGAGCGCCCGTCCCAGGTTCGACGCGGGGGCCTGAGGGGGGCGCGGGCAGCCGGCAAGGGACACAGGCAGCCGGCGGGGTGCGAGTCCGGGGCACCTGGCGGACGTCCCCGGGACCAGGGCGGGGACCCGGCTCTGCAGGCCGGTGCAGACACAGCCAGGCGCTACCCCGGCAGCAGGTCGGGCGTCCGGGCAGGCGGGAAGTTAGTTCCTCGAGCCAGGGTTCGACCACTCAGCACGAGGCCCGTGTATGCGAGGGTCGCATTTCAGGGACCCGCGGCTCCCGGGGACTAGGGGGTGGGGGAGGGAAGCTGGCCCGGAGATGGAGGGAGAGGCCTGGAGGCCAGGGCTGGGTCCGCCGCAGCCTCCTCCACTCGCTGCCAGTGCGGCAGGCTCAGGCAGTGGCTGGCGAGGCAGGAAACTTTCCGACCTGGTGGGGAAAACAGCAAAACAAATGGCAGTCAGGAGCCGGTGCCCGCTCGCCTCAGCTCTCGCCCCCCTCAGCCAGCCCCCTCAGCCCGGTTGCTGGCCACGACCTCCGGCGACCTCTCCTCAGGAGGGCGACCGGGTTTGAAGCCAGGACCGCAAGCCCAGTCCTGGCCCTCTGGCCGTGGCCGCGGCCGCTGCTGCCGCTGCCGCTGCCGTCGCCGCCTCAGCTTACCTTGCCAGCGCCGGCCGCCATAGTGACTCTTACTGAAACCTACCCGGTGCACTGCCACGGGAACGCGCACCCTTTTCAAGGGCCCTTCTACCGCCGTCTCCCGTGCCGTAGTCCGGGGATATCATGTGAACGACGCTGCGGAAGCCATGTTTGTCACGGGCAGGAAAAAAAAAAAGGGCAACCTGGTTTTTAACGCGCCTCTGGGCGCCATCATTGTTAAGGACAGAAGCTTCAAGCTTCGGGACATCCTCGGCAACCATTTTGGTTAAGGGCAAGGAAGAGTTTGAGGAATTGAATGTTTCAGAAACAAACGATACCAATTTCTGGTTTCACCTTCTGAGTAAGATGGTACCAACTTTTACCAAATTTATCCACTGTGATTCTCACTGAAAATACTAATAAGGTGGGTGGACCCAGGCAAGGTAGATACTCATTAGCAGCCATCTTAGCTGTGGGCAACAAACTCAATCCCTCACCGCCGCCCTACCGGTGACCTACCAAATTCCACAAGTCTGAAGATTTGCGAACAACAGGACTCTCTTGTCTCTACTAAATTCTCGGAGTTTCTTATATTCCATTTCGAATTCCTGTTCCTTTCATTGGACCTACTGTGTTCCTCAGGATTCCTAGGTGCATTCTAACCCAGAAGAAGTAAGACCGGAAAGTTTAAAATCATGTTTTCAAAGAGGGGTCCAACAGTTTCTAATAGGAAAATATGGAGTGCTGCCCAATCCTAACAATCCTGAAGTAGGTAAGGAGTCATTGGGCCAAAGAAGAAAAGATTAGGCTAAAGCTGAATAAGAACTTTAAGGAAAGATAGGAAGACTCTTAATCATTTAAAATCACTATTGACTTCATTCTTAACATGCCTGTGAAAACAGGCTTCCCCCGTGTAACCTTGACAAGCCTAAACTTTTTCAGGCTCCTTTTTCTCTTCCATAACATAAAATATTTAACTCCCTCGTAGAGTCTTTATGGTGTCAGACCACATTATTCAACAGAGAGTATTCATTCCAGTACTTCTGTAGTAGGTTTTATGCTGAGTCCAGGGGACACAGGTTGTCCTAAATTTGTTTCTTCATTGCTATGACAAAACACTCTGGCCACTATCAACTTGGGGGGGAAAGGGTTTATCCAGCTTACATCTCTGGGGTCACAGTTCATTAAGGAGCCCCAGGTAGGAACTCAGGGCAGGAACCTGGAGGCAGGAGATGGAGCAAAGGCCATGGAGGAATGCTGCTTACTGGCTTGCTCCCCTGGTCCCTGCTCAGCCTGCTTTCTTGTGCAACATAAGCCCACCTGCCCAGGGATGGCACCACCCACAGTGGGCTGGGCCCTCCCACATCGCTCAACAATCAAGAAGGTGCCCCATGGACATGGCCACAGGCCAGTCCAATGAAGGCAATTCCCCAGTTGAGGCTCCCTCAACCCAGGTATGTTAAGTTGACACTAAAGCTGTCCAGCACACAGGTGAACACAGCCTCAATCTCTGCCTGCTGGTTGCATAACCAGTGTTGTGGGTTAGAGACGGAGGGAATGGTGACACAATACAGGTAACTTCACTTTAACACACTCAAAGTTAAAAGAACTCAAGCTCTGGGTGCTAAAAGGGATCAAGGACAAACTTCTGGGAGAATTAACCAAACTGAATGAAGAAAAGTTGACAAACTACAATAAATATGGTATTTGCTGAATGGTTTAATAAGTTTCCAGGAAGAGGAATAGCAAGTAATAAAACAAGGCTGTATAGAACAGTACATCAGTGTGCCTGGCACAGTGGCTAAGTAAATATTTAATGCATGAATGAAAATTACATACTGTTACTCATTATTAAAGAATAAAGTGGATGAGCACAATGTGAATCTGGACAGAATAGGAATTGTATGATGACCTTACCTGTGGTGGGGGGAGAGGGAGAGGGAGAGGGAGAGGGAGAGGGAGGGAGGGAGGGGGAGAGAGAGAGAGAGAGAGAGAGAGAGAGAGAGAGAGAGAGAGAGAGAGGCTTGGACTCAGGGTCTTGTGCATGCTAGGCAGACACCCAAGACCTTTTGTACTTTTTAAAGACTTTTTATCATTTCAGCAAATATATTGGGTAACTACTGTGTTCTAGGTGTTTTTGTCCTGGAGAATAAGGACATGTTGGAAAGTTTATTATCAGGGGTTGAAAATCTTTTGCCTCTGATAACTTTTATACTTATGTGGAATAAAGTAAGAAAACTTTCCACAAATCTCTAATGAGTTGTATACATGAATTTTTAAGTCATTTATGCATTCTTTCATTCACTCTATAAATCTTTCATTGAATGCCCACAGGGAAACAGATACTGTGAAATGCTCTGGAATTAACAACAGTGAAGAAAAAAACTAATAAATCCTAAAGTTGCTATAGTTTAGATAAAGACACAATAAGATCCTTGCTGTACTAAAGCAAACAGAGTGATGGGTGCGTGGAAGAATAAACAGAGATTTCAAGCATGAGTAAGAGACTGGGGATGACTTATTATTTACATTGCCTTGGATCCATCCAGCACCACAAAAAGAAAAAAAAATCCAAATAGTCCAATTAGTCTGGAACTAATGAGATAAAGACATTTTAAACTAAGACAGTATCATGCAGAAAGGGCTAGAGACTTGACAGAACAGGGCTTTAAGGGAATTATAAGGAGGTCTGTATTACTGGAGAAAAAGGGGTACAGAAAGGAGTGGGAGAGAGTCAGAAGTGTAGTTTCAGTTGCCAAAGAACTTATAACCAGTGCAACAAACTTCAGAGCATTTTCGTCTTCCTCCTAGAAGACAAAGTGGAGTCATGAAAAAGTTTCATAACAAACATGACATCCTTTGCCATTTACCAACACTCTAAATAGTAAATTATTTTGTTTTCCTGTCCGTTTCCTCATTTGAAAAAAGAAGCATATATTTCCCAGAGTCTTGTTAATATTAAATAAGATAATTCAAGACAAAATACCAAATATAATGCCTGGAAAATAGCAGGTTCTCTGGAAATGTTGTTTTATTATCAATAATAGTAAGAATTTTCCCTGTTTTCCACATATAGTAAGGAGCAATATGTTTACTCTCTAGTTTATAGAAAGAGAATCTTAGTCATAAATGTAAAAATCAGGTTTCTTCATCTTCCAGTCTAGTGTTACACGAACAGAATGAGCTTTCTAGCAAGAAAAGCTTGAGATTGCTATAACCTGCCAGAGTAAAGAATTCTACCAAGCTACACAGGGCACAGGAAATGCCAAAATGACATTGAAGGCGTTCTTCACCAACTGTTATTTGGCAGACATAGAAAAGGCTTAAATTACAAGATCTCATACATGAGATATTTTGAATTGTAGGGTATGTGGGTGTTCCTTTCTATGATTCTGTATCCATACAAAATTTTAATTACATTAAAAATATGTTTTGAAGCCGGGCGTGGTGGCACATGCCTTTAATCCCAGTACTCGGGAAGTAGAGGCAGGTGAATCTCTATGAGTTCAAGACTAGCCTGGTCTACATAGTGAGTTCCAGGACAGCTGGGGCTACAGGGAGACCCTGTCTCAAAAAGACCAAAAAAATGTGTGTGTATGTTTGTGTGTGTGCATGTGTGTGTATGTGTGTGTGTATGTGCATGTGTGTGTGGCGGTGTGTGTGTGTGTGTATGTGTGTGTGTATGTTTTGAGAAACTGAAATGGCAATATTTCCTGGTGACATAGCTCTCTTTTTTAAAAAAAATGTTTACCTTTTTATAGACTGATAACATTACCACTACTGTGATTACTACTTTTTCAATCTTGGAAAAGCAAAGAGAAACTACTACAATATCCTAGTACCATCAAAGACGAGCAATTTGTTTACATTTCAGATATATAGGAGACAACTCTGTAAACTCAGTTAATATGCAACCTTCTGAAACTGATAATGTCCTCATTGTACTTCAATTAATTACTTTGGATATTATAAATCATGGAATATTTTCTTTTTAAAATTTTTTATTATTGCCAGGCGTGGTGGTGCATCCCAGCACTTGGGAGGCAGAGGCAGGCAGATCTTTGTGAGTTCGAGGCCAGCCTGGTCTACATAGTGAGCTCCAGGACAGCTGGGGCTACAGGGAGATCCTCTATCAAAAAGACAAAAAAATTATTTTTTAATTTTATGTGTATGAGTGTATTGCCTGCATGTATGCACCTCTGTCGTGCAGTGCTCTTGGAGGTCAGAAAAGGGTGTTGGATTCCCTGGAAATAGAATTATGGATGGTTGATAGCTGCCGTGTGGGTGCTGGGAATTGAACCCTGGGTCCTCTGCAAGAGCAGTCAGTGCTCTTAACTGCTGAGCCATCTCTCGAGCCCATGAAATACTTTCATAATTGCTTAAGCAGGTAGCTGGTTTGAAAAATCCTAAGAAGACATGTCCAACGTTTTGGCATTGCAACAGGACACAAAGTTCACTTTTGAGAACTCCACAATCAAGTTACCAAAAAATAAAAATAAAAAATAAGGCCTGCCTTTAATCCCAGCACTCCAGAGACAGAGGCAGACAAATCTCTGTTAGTTCCAGGTCAGCCTGGAATATATAATGAGTTCCAGGCAAGACAGAGCTACATAGTGAGACCCCGTTTCAAAAACATAAAAAGAAGACAACAATGATAATGTTTTAGGTAAATTTACAATTTTGTGTTGGGCCACGTTCATAGTTTTCCTAAATTCAGCCTGTGGGCTGCAAGTTGGACACACCTGCTAGGTAAGAGTTAATGAAGAAGCCAGGCATACTCAAATATCAAAATTGTGGGCATATATTATTTGTAAGGCCACATACTGGCATATGAAAATTGAGGTTGAACAAGGAATGGTGGTGCACACTCGTAAATCTAGCACTTGAGAGGTGGTTGGAGAGGTGGGAACTGGAGGATCAGGAAATCAAGACCAGCCTTACTACTTAGCAAATTTCAGGCTGGCTTGGGCTACATGAGCCCTTGTCTTTAAAAAACACAGACGTTGATCCTCTGCCCACTAAGAAAGGCTCTGCTCTTCAGTGGAAACACCCATCATTTCCCAGGTATCCAGGGTGGAGTTGCCTAGACATTCCAGAAACACTGCTCATCTGTTTTGGCTTCCTGGTTCTTCAGGAAATAAAAGAAAAATAATTACCTGGAGACAAGTAAAGACACTTATTTTTCATTTAACAGACTTTTCCTGTGAATCTAAAAGGAGGAATCAGAAAATCAGCTCTAGAAAAGACCACAGTTAATCCATTTTCTTCATTTTATAGGCAAGAAATCTGAGGCACAGAAAGGAAACTTTATTAAATGTGTGGGTGTTGTTTTCTCATAACATCTCTGAACTATGGTACTAACCCTACATTACAGGTAAGGAAAATGATGCCAAGGCTTGCTCAAAGATTAAGATTTTTCAGTGTAATCAACCCTAAATCACCATACAGATTCAGAGTACATACTAGGGGGTTTTCTTTAAAAAGAAAAAAAAAATCATCGGTAGTTATTTTTCATGATTGATATGAATGCATGCTTTTTAGTTATTCAAATAACCAAAAAAAAAATTAAAGTAAAAGTCCTCTATAACCATCATAAATGCCCAGTCTGGTGTTGTTAATAGTTTGTTAGCTACTTCCTTCCTCATGTTTTTCTCAGCCATCTGAGGCATGCCCTTGTAAAAATACCACATCATTTAATAGAAGTGGGAAAGTCAACAGCAAGAACCTTATTCTTCAAAGTGATAAGTAATTTATATTGCTACCAAAAGCCCTGTATTGGGGAGAATGAGAAGGGATGGAATTTCTTGTTTTGTCACTCTCCTATAAGTCCCATTTTGATTATTGAAAATATCCTCTTACTTTTTATAACTGACTTAAGAATGTTGCTTGATATATAGCAAATGCTTAAAAATAAAAGGGCAGGGTTAGAAAGCTACATGAGGCAGTTTCTTTTTGAATTTTATTGGTATATCTGAGTTGTTTCTAAATGTCTTAGTTACCAAGTAAAATATCAGAGGCCTTCTTTATATGTTGTCATTTTGTTGATCTACTGACTTTTTTTTTTTTTTTTTTGGTCTTTTTGAGACAGGGTCTCCCTGTAGCCTCAGCTGTCCTGGAACTATGTGGACCGGGCTGGCTTCAAACTCATAGAGATCCGCCCGCCTCTGCCTTCCAAGTGCTGGGATTGAAGTCGTGTACCACCACACTGGGCTGATCTACTGAGTATTTTTAAAAGATGTTTTAAAGTGTATTGTTTCTTTTAGAAAACTATGGCATTCTGAATAATCATGTTGGTCATTTGTAACTCCTTGTGATTCCTTTTGATAAGCTCCAATTAGACCTTTTGTTTCAGATACATACCTTGTTGCTGCTGTACAGCACTGTACAGCACTGGCCTAGATAATGATCAGCCTCAACATGTCACTTAATGACTGTTTTGAAGAACTGACAGATGTGGGGCTTGAGCAATGGCTCAGCAGTTAAGAGCATTGGCTTCTCTTGCAGAGGATCCCAGTTCAGTTCCCAGCACCTGGGGATCCAGGGATCTGCCCTCTTCTGACCGCCACGTGCCCTGTGTGACACAGATGCACTTACATACATGCAGGCAAAACTCTCATACACATAAAATGAAAATAATAAATAAAATAAAGAATTGATAGATTGTATTGGGTCTTGAGGATCCCTAAAAAGATAGGCTGAACCACAGTGAAGTGGCCTGTACATGGCCTTGAGCCAAGAACAGAAGGAAGACATCCTTTAGGAGCTGGAGAGGGCAAGGGAAGTAGTTGTCCCCTCCAAACTCCAGAAAGGAACTCAGACCTGCTAGCACCTCAGTTTTAGCTCAGTGAAACCATGTTAGATTTCTTATATGTGAACTATAACATAACAAATCTGTGCTAATTACCCACTAAATATGGCATTCCGTTATGACAGCCATGGAAAGAAAGCAATGTACTTCCTTGTTGGTATTTGCCTTTGGAATACTAATCTTTTATTCTTTGGGATATCTTGTCTGAGTGATTTTTATTTTCTATTTGGTTTTGAAAATAATAATGTATTGAGAGAACGTTTTCTCTGAAAGGGGAACTAGATCTTCTATGGGTTTGGGGGGAGGGCTGGAGAGGTGGAGACAGGTGAGTGCATTTACAGATTAAAGGGATAGGAGAAGAATGATCTGCCAATCTTTTTAAGAAATTTATTGGAGGCCGGGTGTGGTGGCACACGCCTTTAATCCCAGCACTTGTGAGGCAAAAGCAGGCAGATCTCTGTGAGTTCAAGGCCAGCCTGCTCTACATAGTGAGTTCCAGGACAGCTGGGGCTACAGGGAGACCATGTCTCAAAAAGACAGAAAAAAAAAAAGAAATTTATTGGAATTGTGGAATCTATTGGTTTAGGAGAAAATTGTCTACTCTTAATCTCCTTCATAGATCTTTGAACTTATCTTTCATATGCAGATGAGTATAACATCTTAAAATCTGTGTCCCCTCTGGACCATAAGCCTTGTAAGGGTCATTTCTGCTTTCTATCACTTCTCCAGCACCTAGCACCATTTTCTGTTCGTTTTGTTTTTATTTTTATGTGTGTGAGTGTTTATCTGTGTGTTTTTATGTTAGTATACTAATGTTGTACAGTGCCCACAGAGGCCAGAAGAGGGCGTCAGATCCCCAGAAACTGGAGTTTTGGATGGTTGTTAGCCTCCATGCAGCACATAGCACAGTTCCTAACACACTGTAGACACATAAATATTTCTTCATTGATTTACTTACTTATTTACTTAATTTTTTTTATTCTTTTGCAGTGCAGGGGGTCAAACCCAGGGATTTGCACATACTAGGATAAGTGTTCTATCACTGAGCTGCACCCCAGCCCACAATATTTAATAATTGAGTGAAGTTTTTGTCTATGCAAAGATAAAGGCAATGTCTGGTTCATGAGTGGCTGAGAAGCTCCACTGCTGAGAGAGAGAGAGAGAGAGAGAGAGAGAGAGAGAGAGAGAGAGAACCATTGTGAAAATAAGTGTGTGCTCTTATAGAAGTGTGAGTGCCTGTTAATAGTGGCCTCAGGAAATCAGGAACAGACTGTCACGAAAAATAATGAACAGAGTGTCTTTACTTCCTGTTAGTTGCAAGTCAGACAATCAGGCAGGTAGGTAGTCTACCCTGAGCTACTGTGTTCAAGTCAGATTGTGTTGTGTGACTCTTAACACCCAGATGGAGCTAGTTTGTTGCAGTAGAGTTCAAATACTCTCTGACTGAGACAGACTTTTGCTGGAGACATTCCAAAGTGCTACAATGAACAGAAAAGCCATCATGCCTTTCCAAAATGGTAACTTCTGAGAGTATGAAATAAGGGCATACTAAATAGCAGTGCCTAAGGCACTGCTACATTCAGCGGTGAGAAATGGTATATCCAAAGCTTACCAAGTAAACAGTTCCATTAGGGTGAACGTTTCTGAAAGCAGAATTTTTTTTTAGATTAAAAAAAATGTATGTGTGTATATTGCCAAGTATGTGCAAGTATCTGCAGAAAGCAGAAGGTGTCAGGGTCCCTGGAACTGGAGTTACAGGCATCTGTGAGCTACCCCACAAGAGCCCTGAGACATTAACTCAATCCTCTGGAAAAGCAGCAAGTACTCCTTTCCTCTGAGCCATTTCTCCAGCACCCAGAATTTCTTTTAAAAATAAGCTTTTAGGCCAGCATGGTGGCACATGCCTGTAGTCCCAGCACTTGGGAGGCAAAGGAAGGCTAATCTCTGTGACTTCGAGGCCAGCCTGGTCTACATAGCAAGTTCCAGGCCAGCTGTGGCTACAGGGAGATCCTGTCTCAAAAACACCAATAATAATAACTATAATAAGCTTTTATGATTAAGGTCTTGTATTTACAAAACTGATTCAGGGCTGGGAAGATGACCCAGTGGTTAAAGAGCTTGCTGCACAAGCATGAGGACTTGTGTTCAGACCCCCAGCACCCATGTAAAAGCTGGGTGTGGGGTGTGATGGCACTGGCCTATAATCCCAGTGCTGTGGTGGGGTGACAGGTAGATCCCTGTGGCTTACTAGCCAACCTACGTAGCCAAAATGGTGAGCTCCAGGTTCAGTGAGAGACTGTCTCAGAAAATGTGATGGAAATGGGCTGGGAATGTGACTCAGTGCTTGCCTAGCTTGGACAAAGCCCTGGGTTCCATCTCCAGTACCACATAAACTAACTGGGCATGGTAGTGCATGTCTATAATCCCAGCACTCAGGAGGTGGAGGCAAGAGGATCAGAAATTGAAGATCATCCTGGGCTACATAGTGAGTTTGAGGCCAATCTGGGCTACATGAGACCCTGCCTCAAAAAAAAAAAAAATTAAAAGTGGAGAAGAGTGATGAAGACACCCTTACCCGCATGCATATACCACACGCACACATTCTCTCTCTCCCTTTCCCTCCCTCCCTCGCTCACCAACCCAAGCCTTTAGAAATTATAGGAATGCATGAGGTAGCTCAGAGAATGGAAAAAAATTCCAAAGAAATCTCAGGAAGGATGCGAAGCAAAGCTGTTGAGTGTTGAGCGCTATCGTGCAGCCTCGTGGAGCACAACGTTTTGGAGTCAGCTTACTGCTTTTCCAGTCTTTGAGTACAGAGAATCTGGCTAACCAACATTGAGTTACATGCCCATTTCAGGGTCAGGATGGCAGGACACTTTGAAATATAGTCCAATAAGTGTATCCAATGGATAGGACTGGTCACTGGACAGGCAGAAACTACCATCAGCTTGCTGAGTGTGCATTCAGGGACATTAGTTTTCTCTCACACCACTCAGCAATGAGATGTAAGTACCTATGGAATCTATTCCATAATTCTATAAAAGAGTACACAGGGGTCTCCTCAAATCACTGGATATCTCATTTGTTAGGAAGTATACATTGAAGTAGTAAGAGTTTTTTTATAAGGCACACTATATGCAACAGTCTCAAATTCACAAGACAAATGTATGTATATATACATACATACATACATACATACATACATACATACATACATACAGAGAAAGACACACAATACAGGCGGGGGGGAAGAGAAAGGCAAAATGCTTTTAAAATAATGAATTTGGGGGCTGAAAACATGCCTCAGTGGATGAAGGCATTTGCTGCCAAGCCTCACGACCTGAGCTCATTCCCTAGGACCCATATGGTAAAAGAAGAAAACTGATTCCCCCAAGTGGTCCGCTGACCACCACATGCATACTGACCCCATAAATAAATAAAATAAATTTAAATAGTGAATTTGGATAAAGAAGAAGTGAAGTTCTTGTGCTATTCTTGACAGTTTTCTAAATGTTTAATCATTTCAAAATAAAGTAGAATAAAAGTCAGTGGGCAGGGCAAAAGGAAATGTGCTCCTTGTATGTCCAAAGGTCTTTTGATGAATTATTATGTGACAAATGAACATTTGTATTGCATATTTTTAGAACCAAACTCTCTAGGGGAAGTTCTTAGTGCCAAAGCAAGGGTTTAGTGATGAATATTGCTATTACTGTGACAAAGCTCTTCTGTGGTCTTAGAAGACACTGGTGAGGCCTCTTTGTGTACTCCTCTATAGGAGCCTGAGTAAATGGGTAGAGAGTCCCTTTGGCTTTTATACTTTTAACGGCTGTTTGGAGGGGTATATTTCAGGCAGCATGTATAGTTAATGCTTTGTACTTTTTAAAAAAGACAGAATCTCCAGCAATCTCTCTCCTGAGCACTGGGATTAGAGATGTGAGCTTCCATACCCAGTTTGATTTGTAACTCTTTTTTTTAAAATATTTTATTTTTTTATATTTTTATGTGTATGCATGTATTGCCTGCATGTAGGTAAGTGTACCCAGGTCATGCAATGCTGTCAGATCCCCTGGAACTATAGTTACAGACAGTTGTTAGCTGCCAGGTCTTCTGCAAAAACATTCAGTGTTCTTAACTGCTGAGCCATCTCCCCAGCCCCTGATTTGTAACTCTTTAAAATATTTTATTTATTTATTTGTTTATTTGATGTGTATGAGCATATTGCCTGCATGCATGTAAGTGTACCTGTGTCATGCATTGCCTACAGAGGTCAGAAGAGGGTGTTGGATCCCTTGGAACTGGAGTTAAGGATGGTTGAACCCAGATCCTCTGCAAGAACAGCCAGTGCTCTTAATCACTAAGCCATCTCTCCAGTCCCTTGATTTGTAACTTTTAATACTAAGTTTTAGGTCAACATTTTCCTCTACCAAGCACTAATATATCTGGATTTGAGGTGAAACTTAATAACTTCATGTTCATTTTTTTACTATAAAAAAGGATTCTACAAAAAAACAAAAAAAAAAGGATTCTAGTCTATAGAAAGATAGCCATTGTAGCATTGGTATTAGCAAAATTTGGGGTCCAAATATCCATAGAGTACTGAATGCATGCATTCATGCAGTAGAATATTGTATAAATGGTAAGAAAGAATGAAGCAGCTCCATAAGAGTGAAAACAAGGGGCTTGGCTGTTAAGAGCACTGGATGTTCTTCCGGTGGACCTAGGTTCGATTCCCAGCACCCACATGGGGGCTAACAACCATCTGTAACTCCAGTTCCAGGGGATCAGATGTCCTCTTCTGGTCTCTGTGGGCACTACATTCATGTAGTACACTTACATGCATACAGGCAAAGTACTCATACACATAGAATAATAAAATATTTTTTTAGAAAGTGAAAACGAAATAATGTAGATGTAAATACTAAATGAAGCCAGATGTAGTGGTGTGCACCTGTAATCCTAGCACTCAGGAGACAGAGGGAGGATTGTGAATTTGAGGCCAACCTAGGCTACACGATGAAACCATGTCTCAAAAATAAATAAATGTAAGGGTACATTAAGTTAATAAACAAAAGCAGTTCTATATAAATAGATGTAGAAAACTCTCCAAGATATATTTTAAGAGCAACATGCGAAGAGTAGTACTACTGTACTTAAAAATTTCATGAATGAGAAATGAGCAAATAATCAGTAGTTTTGCCTCTTTAGTACATGTCTGTGTACATGGAGACAGAGCATTTTCTGGGAAGATATGCAGGAGCTTGGTAACAGAGATATGTCTGTGAGGGCAAAGATTAGTGCAGGTAAGAATCTGGGGGACACACATGGAGAAAACTGCTTTCCACTTACATGTTCTGTATCAAAATTAATGTAGAAGTCATTGTTCCTTCAGGAGCAGCCCTTTGTGGTCCAGTCTTCCCATGTAGTCTTGAGTGAGGGTAAATCACTCTAAGCAGAGAAACTGTCCTGGCAGCCTGTCAAAGTTTTCAGATTTGGTCCATGGTTTCTCCCCTTTCTAGCAACAGCTAGTCCCATCTTTGAATATAGTAGGTGCTCAATAATTTGATACATGTACACAATGTACCTTGATCATATCAACCCCCAACTTCACTCTCCCATTCCCCTCAGAATCCTTCAATATATTCCTCTCCCACCTTCATGCCCTCTTTTTTTTTTTTTATAACCCACTAGTTCAATTAGTGCTGACTGCGTGTGCATAGGTGTGGGGACAGCACTGGAGCATGGGCAAGCTCCCAGCAGCCACACCCTGACACCCTTCAGTAAAGTAACTCACTCTCACCCATGAGTTATCAATTGCCAATAGCTCTTCAGCTATGGAAGGAGCATCATGAGTCCCTGCCCCATCCATGCTGGAATTATTGACTGGCTTGATCTTGTGCATGTAACCATAGCTACAGTGAGTTCATGAGTACAATGACCATGTCATGTCCAGAAGAAAGCATTTCACAGCACTCCCTCCATCCTCCAGCTTTTACATTCTTTGTTTAATAGTTCATTATTTTTATTTTTTATGTGGGAGTGTATTACCTGCATGTATATGTGTGCACCTGTGTCGCGCAGTGCCGGTGGAGGTCAGAAGAAGGTGTTGGGTCCCCTGGAACTGGAGTTACAAGTGGTTGTTAGCTGCCATGTGGATGCTGGGATTCGAACCCGGGTCTTCTGAAAGTCAAGTCAGTGCTCTTAAACACTGAACCATCTCTCCAGCCCTGCTCTTACATTCTTTACACCCCCTCTTCTGTCATGTTTCCTGAGCCTTGGGTGTTGGGGAGATAGGCTGATGTAGATGTCCCATTTAAGGCTGAATCACTTATTCTTAGCACTTGAACAGCTATGAGTCTGCATTGCTGGCCACTGCAGGAAGAGGCTTCTCTGGCCAAAGCAACACCAATCTATGAATTCCCTTCTGTGGAGCCAGCCCCAAATCCAATTAGAAAGTGGTTTGGTTACCCCCTAATAACAGCCATGCCTCTAGCACACCAAAGGGCACATCTTGCCCAGAAGGTTGATATTGTACCTTGCAAGGCCTGCCACTAAGTCCATTGGTGACTACTCTCCCCCAGCGGCCTGCATAGCACCTTACAGCAAAATGAAAGCTAGCCAACAAGGAAGAAATTTCCAGGTCAGTTCTAGCATGATTTCTCCATCCCCTGCAACCAAAATATGTTGTATATTCAGCAATAGGGTCTCACTATCTAGTTCTGGTGGGCAACCTAGAGCAATAGCAACAGCGTGTGTTATATGAGGGGCCTCTGGAGCCTCTCTAATGACTCATAAGGAAACATCCCACATCTGGCACTTAGACTTTCATTTAGCAACCTGTGGCTTCTGGGAAAAGCATTGTCCACCTATGCAGGATACCTCTGTTCCAACTCCTTAAAAAAATTTTTTTTAATTAGCTTACAAAGTAATGGGTTTCCAGAAGCCCTTTTGATACATCCTTAGTTTTGACTAATCTACCCCTACTACCTTGCTTATGCTTTGAACAAATCATCTCACCCATAGGACTTATACTAATAAGACTTCAAAATCACAGACTTCAAGAAACACACATGTACAAAGATGTTCGTTGCAATGTTGCTGGTAACATCAAAATTTTGGAAATAATTTAAATGTTCATGGGTAGGTAGTAAGTTAAGCAATAGTATAATCACTTAATCATTAAAATGATTATTTCAACTTTTACTTATTTACTGATGAAGAAAAATATTTGTATCATAGTGCTGAATGATAAAATTAGTTTCTACAGCCAGATGTGGTAGTGCATGCCTTTAATCCCAGCACTCAGGAGGCAGAGGCAGGTGGATCTCTGTGAGATCGAGGCCAGCCTGGTCTACATAGTGAGTTCTAACTAGCTAGGGCTACAGGGAGACCCTGTCTCAAAAAAAAATAGTTTCTACAATAGCTTGTATGATCCCATTTTTAGTTTTCTCTATGCATTTTTCATCTCAAATATAAATACATTTTTCTAGAATGTTCGCTGTACCACTTTACCAAAGAATAAAACTAGTAAAATGAAAAGGCACTCAAATGTCACTAGTTTTATTCTTTGACTCAGCAAATATTTGCTGATTGCACCAGAGTTATCCTAGAATTACCTCTCTTATTTTATAGGCTTCAGGGTTTTCTATGTGCCCTTATAAGAAAACACTAGCACTTAGTATTTATCAAGGCTCCCTTTAAAAAATTTAAGCACCACCAGGCATGGTGGCGCACGCCTGTAGTCCCAGCACTTGGGAGGCAGAGGCAGGCGGATATCTGGGAGTTCAAGGCCAGCCTGGTCTACATAGTGAGTTCCAGGACAGTCTGGGCCACAGGGAGACCCTGCTTCAAAAAGACCAAAAAAAAAAATTTTAAGCACCAAGAAAAATTAGAACAACAGTTATTTGGGGGTGGGTTAGAGATTTACTAGTGTTGTAGAATGCTGTGTAAGCCCAAAATTCATTAGTTCACCAAAATGGACTTCGGTAAAATTGTTGCTTTGGTTTATTGTTGGTGCTGTATCTGAAGTAAATAGATATTTGTTCATATCTCCCCAGGAAAATCCACACAACAATTGGGAAAATGTGTAAAGGAACTTTCCTAAAGTGATGGCAATGTTTTGTATCTTTATAGAGGTTTGAGGCTTGGGGTACAGAGACTATACGTATTTGTCAAAATTAGCAATTCTAGTCTTTTTTTGGTCTCCCCTGCAGTCCCAGCTGGCCTGGAACTCACTGTGTAAACCAGGCTGACTTTGAACCCACAGAGATCCACCTGCCTCTGCCTCCCAAGTGCTGGGATCAAAGGCATGCGCCTCCACGCCTGGCCTAATTCTTAAGATTTATACATTCTTCTATATTCAATTTTACATTAAAAGAAAAAACTAAACTAAATAGAGTTTAGCCAATGATTTTGATATCTGTAATTTACCTTGAAATACATCAATGACAGTATAAATTGATGGGATGCATAAAAGGTTTTTTTTACATGTATTTCTTTAGAGTATGTCTACGTGGTGTGTGTGCTAACATATCACAGCATGTGTGTGGAGGTCAGAGGACAACTTTCAAGTGTCAGTTCTCTGCTTCCACCATTTGGGTTCCAGGGACCAATGCAAATCATCAGCCTTAGCAACAAGCACCTTTTATCCACTGAGCCCTCTTGCCAGCCCCTATAATGTATAGAATCTATGAGGTACATTTCTACCCACTCAAAATTATCACAGTTTGTCTATTTAAAATATTTCCCAATGAAATGGTGAGGAAAAAGTCTAAGAACCTGGGCTAGTAGGATGATTCCAGAGGTAAAGGTACTTCTGCCAGGCCCAATGACCTGAGTTCAATCCACTGAACTCACATGATAGAAGGGGAGAAGTGACTCCCACAAGTTGTCCTCTGACCTCCACATACATGCTGTGGTATATGCGCATGCCCTCTGAATTAAAAAAAAATGCATGTAATAAATTTTAAAATCTAAGTGCCAATCATCTATTGATATATTGAATATGCGCATATTTTATCCTTATGAGAGGTCTTCTGGTCATTGGATATATGGCTTCATCTGCCATATATTCATGCCATGGTATTGTGTCACCACATGCCCAAAGCTATGAGGAAAGTTGGTCATAGGCTGAAACTTCCCAAATTGTGAGCCACAGAAACATTCTCCTCTTTATACCAGGCATTTTGTTGCAGCTTTGGAAAGATAACTAACACAGATGTCTTCATGAGCTTGGTAATGGCAGTCACGCAGGGCCTCTCTGTCCTTTAAGCTCTGTTGCTACTATTTTGAAATTCTTAACAATTTTTTAACCAGGAACTGTACATTTCCATTTTGCACCGAGCTTTGGAAATTATGTAGCCAGTCATAAGTAGTGAATAATAATCTTTATAACATATATGACCTCACTGATTTTTTTTAATGGACTAGAAAGATAGGTGCTATGCATCTGTATGTCTGTGCACCTCTGTGTGTGTGTGATGGGGGTCTCACTATGTTGCCTAGCTTGGCTTCAAATCCTTGAGTTCAAGTAAGTCTCTCACCTCAACCTCCCAAGTAGCTGGGACTACAGACATATGTCATCATGTAGGTGCTATTAATACCCCCGTTTTACATATGGACATAACTGAAGCTCATAGATGTTAAGCTACTTGCTCAAAGTCATATATTTATTGTCACCTTATTGTGCCCAATATACATTATAGAACTCAATGTTTATTAAATAATAGCAACTCCCCTTTGCCGAGCACCTTCCATGACCCTGCAATACTGCAGCCGAACCCTGACATATTCTGTTCTAAGCCAGATTCTTTAGCTCTGTTTCACTTCAAGGCAGCCCCTGCTGCCTCAACTTAGGTCAGTTTTCTTTTATGATCTCCTAAGCTTCATAATAGCTGCAACATAACTGAAATGACATAGTACTTTGTTGCCTGTCTTCTCTTTGGGACTAAAATCTCAAATGAAGATGACTCATTCTTACCTCTCTACCACTTTAATTCTGGGCATCCATTGATGGGTCTGGCGTTGTGGCCTGCTTATCTACCAGAGCTTGATGATGTATTCTCTCATTTAATCTTCAACCCTATGAAGTAAGATTAACATGTGAAGATGTTAAAAAAAAGTTAAGTCCAACTCACCTTACTTTGGCAGGATGTCGCTCCATAGTGTAGAGCTATATTTGTTTGGCTCTAAAGCCTCTCACTTCATCACAGCCTACTGTTCCCACATGACCATCTGCTTGACATTATTTTCTATCATTAGGCACCATGTATTCCTTCATATCTCTTTTCGTTTCTATTTTTGCTGTCTGACCTCCAAGCTCTTCAATGAAGAGACATGCTTTCCATCGAGTAATTACAGCAGGTGATATTATAGGCAAGTTGGCTGAAGTCAGAGCTTAATTTTTTTAAGCCGGATGAGTGGAGCAGCTGGAAACACTAACTTCTCAAAGGGTAAAGGAACTTATGTCCTTTTGGTTCTGAATCTACCTTACTACTGGGAAGTACCCTGAAGTAGCCTTTTATGTAAATGCAAAGCAATCACCTGTGTCTAGTTCAAGGTGAAGGCCTAAAAGTTCTGAAGTAAAGCAAAGGTATGTTTCAGACTAATTGAGGGCCTAATAATTTTTTCTGCTTCTGTTAGTTGATTTCTGCAATGAAATATCTTCCTCTAATTTGGATTTAGATTGTCCTATGTTAGTGCCCTGCAAGGCATCTGTACAGAATTGAGAGGACTGTCTTTTGGACAATTGTTGGTGAGTATTGTGGACGTGGAATGGAGAAGGCCAGGACTGTGGAGGCTTCTTCAGCCAGGGCTGGAGGAAAGGCTGTGAACAATAAAGTGGGGGATGGCCAAGTTCTACCTGTGGAAATTTCCCAGACTTTAGGAATTAGACCAATAACAGGCTGTACTGTAATTTGTCTTTTGTAGAACATAAGAGGGATACTATCTGGTGATTGTAGAATTTCTGGAGGACCTGTTTGTGGCATTCTGAGGGGTACGCTTATACTGTGACCCTCTCAGAACAGTCACTGCTAATGGCAGTGTAAATAAATTGTCATGTCTCCTTATAAGCAAAAGTCTAAAGACTTATTAACAGTCAAAGCCTGGTCTTACTTGTACTCTTGGGCTTGTTTCACTTTTTTGGAGAAATTGCCAGCACTTCCCTAAGTCAATGGGTGAAGCAATGGTGGCAGCCATCAGTGCAGGACAGTGGGGCCCAATGGAGCTACATCCTCATAAGGGTGAGATAGAACTTGGCAGACCCAGAGCACTCAGGCAGAAAAACAGGAGAAACTGTTTCTGAAAACACAATACCTATATACTAGGATGCTATCAGAAATGTGGGAGGAGGGAGAGGTTACTATTTTGAGGAAACGGACTGCAAAACTGAAGCCATCATAATTTGAACATTGAAAGTAACTATGACTGGGTAGCTCACACTTGTAATCACAGCACTTGGGAGGTGGAGACAGGAGGATCAGGATTTCAAGGTCACTCTCAGCTATATATAGTAAGTTTGAGGCCAGCCTGGGCTTTATGAGACTCTTATAAAAAGAAAAGCAAAGTAAATATAATCTTAATATTCATATTGTATAAGGAAATTAACTAACACTATAACAATAAATAACAGAAATTTAAAATGGGCAAATGACTTATATACACTTCTTAAAAGAAGAAATACAGGGGCTGGAGAGTTGGCTCAACAGTTAAGAGCACTGGTTGCTCTTGCAGAGGACTTGGGTTCAGTTCCCAGCTCCCACATGGCAGCTAACAACTATCCATAGCTCCAGTTCCAGAGAAATCAGATGCGCTCTTCTGACCTCTGTGGGCACTGCACAACACGGGTACACTTAACATAGATGCAGGCGATACATTCATACACATAAAAGTAATAAATAATTTTTTTAAAAAGAAGAAATACAAAATAGCTAACAGGTATTTGAGAAAATCCTCAACACCTCTGATCAATGAAATGCAAATTAAACCTACAATGAAATATCATCTTGCACCTGTTAGAATGGCTGTCATCAAAATGATGAAAGCTGAGCTGGGAATGATAGCACATGACTGTAATCCCAGCATTCAGAAAGCTGAGGCAGGGAGAGTACAAGTTTGAGGCCAGCTGGTGAGACCCTGCTTCAAGAAACAAAAGCAAACAAACAATAACAACAAAAAAGATGAATAATGACAAGACAGTTCAGTGGTAGAGCACTTCCTTAGCACACATAGGCCCTGGGTTTGATCCTTAGCACTAAAAAAAAAAAAAAATCAAGGTAAAAAAATTAAAAGTAGCCAAGTGTGGTGGCACACGCCTTTAATCCCAGCACTCGAGCAGCAGAGGGAGGGAGATCTCTGTGAGTTCAAGGCCAGCCTGGTCTACATAGTGAGTTCCAGGCCAGCCGAAGCTACAGGGAGACCCTGTCTCCAAAAACCAAAAAAATTAAAAAATAAAAAGTGTTGGCAAGAATTTAAAGAGAAAAACAGGTGGGGAGGGATAGTAAAGGGAGAGGAAAGGGGTATGGGAATATGCCCAACATATATACTTACATGCAATGTCTAAAAATAAATGACTTTTTTAAAAAAGAGAGAAAAGAGGACATTTGTGCATTGTTGGCAGGAATGTAAATTGGTATAACCTCTTTTGAAACCAGATGGAGGTTCCTCAAGAAACTAAAATAGGGGCTGGAGAGATGGTTCAGTGCCGGCGCTAGCTGGCCAAGACGGACAGTACCTGAAAGGGGGAGTGAGGATTGAAAGAAAAGAGACAGAAAAGATACTTGGGAGGGCTGTCAGTAGAGACTGCAGCCCCAGTTTATTTTCACTCAGCCTTTTTATACAGTAGAACATCAGAGACAGCCACTGTTTGCTTAACTCAATTATCTTCAACAGCTGTTTTTCCCACCTGTATCTGAGGGTCAAGGAGCGGTCAAATACTTGTTGTGAACTCCACCATATAAACCATATTCCTCCTGACTTGGCAGATTAGGTACTGGTGTGCAAAACACAAACTAAGTAAACAAGCCTGCCACAGCTCAATGTACATAATGGATTAATAGCTCCCAACAGTTCAGTAGTTAAGAACACTGGCTGCTCTTGCAGAAGACTCAGGTTTGGGTCCCAGCATCCACATAGTGGCCCATAACCATCTGTAACTCCACTTCCAGGGGACTTGACACTCTATCCTGACCTCTGTAGGCACTGCATGTATATGGTACACATACATGCATGCAAAGAAACACTCATACACATAAAATAAAATAAATAAATCTTTAAAAAGAAACTAACAACAGAACTAACATATCCAGCAATCCCACTTTGGGAACACATGGAAGAAAACTGAAATCAGTAGAAGAGGCATTTGCTGCCCCATGTTCACTGCAGTATTCACAATAACCAAGATGTGGAACTAAGTGTCCATCAATGGATGAAAGGATAAAGAAAATATGGTATATATACACAAGGAAATAATATTCAGCCTTTTCAAAAAAGAGGAGAAAATGCTAGCATTTGCCAGGATGTGGATGAACATAGAGGATATTATGCTAATGGAAATAAGCCAGGCAGAGAAAGGCAAATACCTTATGATTTCACTCACATGTCAGATTTCATAGTCAAACTCCTGATAGTAGAGCAGAAAATGGTGGTTGCCAGAGGCTTGGTCAGAGTACAAAGCTTCAGTTAAGGGGTGTAGGTTTTGGGATCTACTGTACAACTGAGTAACTATAGTTAATAATATATGCTCTGAAATTCCTAGGGCAGTGGATTTGAAATGTTAACACTCAGAATAATTATAGACAGGTCAGATGGTGGATTTACTATTTAGCTTTGTTTAATCATTCCATAATGTATAATATTGGATCCCATAAACATATACCATTATTTGTCAATGTTTTAAGTATATTCTTATTTTGCAGTCATGAGTAGTGATCTATGATGTAAAATGAAGTTATTCTGTATGTGAGAGCCAGAATCCAGAATGGCTCCTAATGACCCTCATCCTGGCATTTGAGTCCTAATACAGTCTTCTCTTGCAATAAATTAGGGTTAGTGTATGTGAACACAGGTATAGCATAAGTCATACTTGGTGATTCTCAAGGGTAGGTTGTAATGGACTTAAGACTTCTGCTTTGGACCCTTGGATTGTTTGACAGCAATCATCCCATGATGACTCTCTAGCAACTCTGGGGAGAAGTCTATCAGGGAGTAAACTAAGAACCAAGGTACCAGCCATGTGAGTAAGTCTATGAGGATAAATGTAGTCCTGGCTGACATCTGACTGAACCCCACAAGAAATTCCTAGCCACATTTGCCCAGCTCAGATTCAAATTCCTGGCCTGTAGAAATTGAGAGATAACTGCTTGTGTTTGTGTTAAGACCCTAAATTTTGGAATAATATGTTAAGCAACAGTAGATAATTAAAATACTATATGATAGATCCCATAGAATGTATGATTATATAAAACTTTGCCTAAAGAAGTGAGCCAAGTTGCTAGAGAGATGGCTCAACAGTTAAGAGTACTTGTTCTGTTCTCAGCACCCATATAGGTAGCTCATAACTGCCTGTATTACAGCTCCAGGGGGTCTGAGCCCTCCTCTGGCCTCTAAGGCCACTCACACATACATTCTCATACATACACACATATACATAAATAAAAATAAAATGAGTCTTTTCTGATAAGAGTGAGGAAAGTCTTCAGAAGAGAGGGAACTTGAGTTAAGTCTTCAGAGATGACCTGCCTTGAAGGTGAATTTAAGATGGGGCAAAAAAGTCATTTCAGGCCAGAAATACAGGAACATGACTTATTTGAAGAACAGCAGTTAGTTCAGCATGACTGGAATGCAGTGTTAAAAGACTGAAATTGAGTGAGATTAAGAGTAGACAGGAAACAGTTTCCAAAGGACCTTACATACCAGTATCCCCTTGTACTGTTGTTTTGTACTGAAGGCAATGAAGAGCCATTAAATAATTTTTTTAGTATTTTATTTATTATTTTTATGTGTATGTGTGTATTGCCTGCATGTAGGTAAGTGCACCTGTGTCATGCAATGCCCACGGAGGACAGAAGAGGCTGTTGGATCCCCTGGGACTGGAGTTATGGACTGTTATTAGCTGCCATGTGGGTGCTGGGATATGAACCTGGGTCTTCTGCAAGAACAGCCAGTGTTCTTAACCACTGAGCCATCTCTCCAGCCCACCATTAAAAAAATTTTAAAGAAGCAACTGACATAATTAACTGTCCTAATTAAAACGATAGCCAAATGTCACATGGAGGCAGAAAGACCATTTCGAAGCTTTTGTAATCTAGATGAGAAAAAATGAGTTTTGGCTTAGCAGTGTGAATGGAGAAAAGGGAATGGATTTGGAGGATTTAGAAGACACAATATCCAGAATATGAGGAACAAAAAGGGGAAGGTATGGGATCCAATAAAGAATCAAGTCCTTTGGGAGGGAGGGTTGAGTGGTCTACAGAAGTTTTTGGTATTTTTTGGTGGTGCTAGAATCAAACTTAGGATCTCACATGCTAGACCAGCACTCTACCACTGAGTTACTTTCCCATTCTGACCTGTGGAACTTTTAGCCAGACGCTTAGTGGGTAACCAGAAACACAGTTGTGGAATGGAACTCAAGAAGAAGGAAGGCCAGGCTGAAAATGGAGACTTAAGTTGTCAAGGCTTTGGCATGTATGTATCCCTTATTAAAATATAAATGGTTTTTCGAGCAGAATAAAATGTAAATAAGTTTTAGCATTTTAGATTTATCTTTCGATGATAGAAATGCCACTGAGAAAGAAAAGTTACAGTAAGAACTGATATAAGGGCCAACAAGATGGCTCAGTAGGTAAAGGTACTTGCTACAAAGCGTGAGGAGTCGAGAGTGAGAGAGAGAGAGAGAGAGCTGACTTCTGCAAGTCTGCAAGTTGTTGTCTGACGTCCACATGCACACTGTAACACATTCATGCCCAATACTAAATAAATACACAATTGCAAGGAACTGAAATAAGACTGAAGTAAAAGAGTTAGAACCAAAGGATAAAGATAGTCTTCAGACTATCTCTTAATATTTTTTCACTTTTGCTGAGGATTCAGTGATTATTAAAACCTGGAGGCCAATTAAATTAAGTAGAGATCACCCAGTGCTTAGGAAGTAGAAGCAGGAGGATTATGAGTTCAAGGTCATGCTAGGCTACACAGTAAATTCAAGGCCAGGCCAGGCTATGTGAAATTCTGGCTCAAAAACAGAAAAAAAGGGGCTGGAGAGATGGTTCAGCAGTTAAGAGCACTGGCTGCTCTTGCAGGGGACCTAGGTTCAATTCCCAGCACCCACATGATGGCTAACAACCGTCTATAAACCTAGATCTGGGGATCAAACACCCTCTTCTGACCTCTGTGGGCACTGCACAAGATGAGTGCACATACCTACATTCAGGCAATACACTTAAACAGGTAGAATAAAAACAATAAAATACTTTTTTAAGAAACAGGAAGCCCCAGGTGTGGTGGCACATGCCTTTAATCACAGCACTTCGGATGCAGAGGCAGGCAGATCTTTGTGAGCTGGAGACCAGCTTGGTCTGCATAGTGAGTTCCAGGACAGCTGGGGCTACAAGGAGACCCTGTCTCAAAAGGACAAAAAAACAACAACAAAAACAAAAAACAAAACAAAAAAACAAGAAGAGGGGCTGGAGAGATGGCTCAGCCATTAAGGACACTGGTTGTTCTTGCAGAAGACCTGGGTTCGAATCCAAGCACCCACATGGCAGCTAATGACTGTCCGTAACTCCAGTTCCAGGGGATCCGACGGCCTCTTCTGTTCTCTGCAGGCATTGCATGACATGGGTGCACTTACCTACATGCGAGCAATACACACATACGCATAAAATAAAAATAATTAAATTTAAAAAAGGAAGAAAGAGGAAATAAAATGCGAGAAAGAAAGAAAGAGAGAAAGGGGAAGGGAGAAAGAGCCATAGAGTGGGAGGGAAGAGCAGAGGGAAAGAGGGAGGGAGAAAAGGGTGGGATGGAAGGACGAAGGGAGACGGAAGGAGGAGGGAGAGATTAAAGGAATTACTCTTTTCCGCTGGGCATGGTGGCGCACGTCTGTAGTCCCAGCACTTGGGAGGCAGAGGCAGGTGGATCTCTGTGAGTTCAAGGCCAGCCTGGTCTACACAGTGAGTCCCAGGACAGCTGGGGCTACAGGGAGACCCTGTCTCAAAAAGACAAAAAAAAAAAAAATTACTCTTTTCCTCTCCAAATGTTTCCTTTTAAAATGTTCCATCATTTTTAATTTTGTGGGGCTATGTCCTGTTTCTATTGTACCAGTTAAAAATTTAAAAATTAAATTTCAGGGGCTGGAGAGATGCTCAGTGATTAAGAACACTTGCAGAGGATCCAGGTTTGGGTCTCAGCACCCACGTGGCAGCTCACAACCATTGGCAGCTGAAGTTCCAGGATCTGATGCCCCTGTCTGTCCTCCACAGGCACTGCACAGATGTAATGCACTTACATACATTTAGGCAAAACACTCATACACATAAAATAAAAATAAATAAAATGTAAAAAACACTTAAAAATTAAATTTCAACTATTTTCCAGTAAATTTATATCAGTTTCATGATCCGATACTCCCTCCCCCTTTTTTTTTCTTTTTCTTCTTCCTGTTCATTGTGAACAAAGAAAACCCTCTCCCTCAGAATTCTTAAGTTCCCTTATTGAGAACTGCAGAGGCATGACATTGCATTTGATTCTATTATCAATAGCCATCTATTTCTTTGAAATTGCTTTTCAACTAATAGAAATATTTTCATCGCTAACACCTAAGTGTGGCCTAATACCCAACTCCAGGAGCTGGAGTTCAATCAGTTCATTTGATGTAAGCAGATTGATTTACTTATCTACTTATTGTTTAGAAATATTATACAGATAATTCAGTGTCCCTAGCTTTAGTGTTTCAAGAATTAATGACATACATATCCTGCATGTCATATGGTTTCATAATCATCTTGAGAAGAATCACTGCAATGATGGTATTAAAACACCAGAGTTAGCATATTCATTTCTCTGTTTTTTTTTTAAGATTTATTTATTTTTATTTTAAGTGCATGAATGTTTTGCCTGCATGTATATATGTGCACCATCTGCATGCAATGCCCACAGAGGCTGTAAGAAGGCTTGGATCCCCTGGAATTGGGGGTTATAAACAGTTGTGAGCTGCCATATGGGTGCTGGGAATCAAACCCAGGTCTTCTGTAAGAGCTGCTGAATCATCTCTCCAGCCCCTCTTTGGTTTCTTTTGAGACAGGATTTCATGCAGCCCAGGCTGGTCTTGAACACACTATATAGCTAGGTCTGGCCTTGAACTTCTGATCCTCCTGCCTCTGCCTCTCGAGTGCTGGGATTACAGGTATTTGCCCAGCTAATTTTTAAAAATCAGTACAAAAGAAAGCATTTATTTTTATTTTTTATTTTAAAAAATTATGTGTGCACACGCACACTCATACACACACACACACACACACACACACACACACACGAGTGTGTGCCACAGCATGCATGTAGAGATCAAAGGACAAGCTACAAAAGTTGGTTCTTTCCTTTTACTATGTGAGTCCCAAAGATTGAATTTAGGTCATCAGCTGGGTGCAGACACCTTTACCTGCTGAGCCATCTTGCTGGCCTGATAATGAGTTTATGACATTTTAATACATATATATCATTGTACATCACTCACACTTGCTCCCCATCACCTTCCCTTGGTGCCCCCTCCTGCTGATCCCCATCTTCCTCCCAAAGAGCCCCCTTCTGCTTTTTTCACATATAAATAAATCTGGTTTCCACATATGAGAGAGAATGTATGATATTTGTTTCTCTTTTTCCCCTCTCTTCATCCTTCTGGTTTGTCCCACTCCCTTAGACCCCTCCTTCTTCTATACAATCCCCTTTCTACTTTCCCATCATATAAATCTACATTCCGAGAGAGAACATGAAAACTTTGAACAGCACTTTTTCCTTTTGTTGTTTCAAAGCTATTTTTGCCTCAGTAAAAATTGTCAGGGGAATTCATGTTACCTTATTTGTAGAAATAACTGTGTTCTTTAAAAAGAAGCCACTTAGCTGGGTATGATGGCACATGCCTTTAGTCCCAGCACTCAGGAGGCAGAGACAGGCAGATCTCTATGAGATTGAGGCCAGTCTGGTCTTCAAAAGTGAAGTTCCAGGCCATCTGGGGCTACAGGGAGACCCTGTTTCAAAAAGATAAAAACAAAAATTAAAAAAATAAAAAGAAGCCACTTGACTTTTGTCAGCACAAAAGTCCAAATAAAGAGATATTTAAAGAAGGAAGGAAAGAATGAAGGAAGGAATGAAGGAAGGAAGGGAGGTAGGGGAGAGTAAATGGAGCAGAATGTGTTTATCAGCACTTAGGAAGAACATGAATGTAAACAGACACCACAATCTATTTAGGTTTTGCAGCATTTAACTGATAAAAAGTGGATGCCTACTAAAAATTTTCTAAGGTACAAAATATGTAATGAATAATTTTTAAATTTAGTTTTAGATAAAAAGCAGTTTAATGGTCAGGCATGATGGCACATACCTTAACCCCAGAAATTGGGAGGTAGAGGCAAGAGAATCAGGAGCATCCTAGACTACATGAGACCCTGTTTGTAGATATAGATTATATAGATGATAGATAGATGATAGATAGATAGATATGATAGCTAAATAGATGATAAATAGATGATAGATAAATAAATAGATGAGATGGCTCAGTTGGTGAAGTGTTTGTCATGCAAGCATGAGAAACCTGAGTCCCAGCACCCACATAAAAAGCCAGCCTCTGCTGCGAGTTCCTGTTAACCCAGCACTAGGGAGTAAAGACAGGAGACTTCCTAGAGAGCTACCCCACTAGTCTTGCTGAATCATTGAGTTTCAAGTTCAATGGAAAACTCTGCCTCAAAAACTGAGGAAGACCCTTGCTGTCTAACACACACACACACACACACACACACACGAGCACACACCATACATACAAATAATAAGTTAAAAAAATAACAGTTTTACAAGACAATGAAAGGTAAAGTTATGGGACAGGGATGGCACTTAGAGTTAGAAGGCTTGCCTAATGTTAAATCCTCAACATTGAAAAAAGAAAAAAAAAAGGAAAGGAACTGGGCATGGTGGCATGCACCTGCAATCCCAGCACTTAGAAAGTAGAAGCAGGAGGATCAGAAGTTGAAGATCATCCTATGCTACAGAGAGAGTTTGAGGCTAACTTGGGCTACATGAGACCCCCATTTCTTTTTTTTAAAAAAAGATTTTATTATTTTCACTTTATATGTATGAGTATATTACCTGCATGTGTGTAAACGCACCCGTGTCATGCAGTGCCCATGGAGGTCAGAAGAAGGCTTCAAATCCCTTGGAACTGGAGTTATAGATGGTTGTTAGCTGCCATTTGGGTGCTGGGAACAGAACCTGGGTCCTCTGCAAAGTGAAGTTATATCTGGGGAAAAATTGTTCCCTAATAGAATCAATCTTTGGAACAAATTTCTGGGGGCTTTTTTCATTATATCTATTTGTTTGTGTGTATGGGGGGCATGTGTATCATGGTGTGTGAAGGTCGGAGAACAACTTGGAGGAAGGAGTCAGTTCTCTCCTTTTACCATGTGCATCCTGGGAATCAAATGCAGATCATTAGGCTTGGGGGCAAGTACCTTTACCTACTGAGCAATCTCCTCAGCCCAGATTTCTTATCCTATACAAAACCTTTAGGATTTGAATGGTTCTGCTACAATGAGGTAATGCTGTGGATCTGCTTTTGTCTGACCGGAGACAACTGTTTCTCCAGGTCTCCACAATACTTGGTAGTCAGCGCTCTCTCTGTTGCTTTCAGGGCCTCAGAACTCAATGACCTGTCTTCCAGGAATCCTGCAGCCATCCCAACCTGAGTTCTGACCTCTACAGGATGTTCTGAGAGGGAGACCCTTGGGAATCTCAAAATCCCATGATCACTGCCAGCCTTATTGTGTTTTGTTCTTGTGTTTATATTTGCAAAAAAACATTCCTGGAAAACAAAGGCCTTTTATTCCTCTGTCAGGTCAACTCAAGGGCAGGATGCCAGTCCAAGCTGTTTTCTTTAGGCTAGGAGAAGAGGAACTACCACTTAAACTTTCCAACAAAATCTATAACAGACAACTAGGTAGTTGACTATGGAGGAATTACTTAACTTTCTTAAACCTCAAATTGGTTATCCATTGGACAGCAATAAACAGCAACTCTTAGTTGCAGAACCCCCAAACTCAGTTGTATTTAGCTCCTCATTCTGTCACTCCCAAGGTGTCATATTCTATCTGTTGAAATTTCAGAATAGACTTAGAATATGTTCAGTTCTCCTCACCTTGACTGCTTCCACCTTTGACATGCCTCATCATATCATAACTGGATCCTTAAAAGTGTCCTTCCAACAGGTCTCCCTATTTGTCCATTTCCCCGTGATTCATTTTTCAAGACAATAAATATCTTGTCACTGTTTTAAAATAGATGATAGAATTACATCTAATTTCAAGGAAAAAGCAAAATTTGTAGATTAGCCTATATAATCCTCCTTTGTGATTTGTCACATGTGCCAGTTAGTTTTTGTCAGCTTGACACAAACAAACTAGAGCCATCTGGAAAGAGGTACCCTCAATTGTGGAAGCTCCTCTATCAGACTGGCCTATGACTATGTCTGTGAGGCATTTTCTTAATTGCTGATTGATGTGGGGTCTGGGTGGGCATGCCATCCCTAGGCAGGTGGGCCTGGGTTGTATAAGGAAGATAGCTGAGGTGCTGGAGAGATGGCTCAGCAGTTAAAAACACTAACTGCTCTTGCAGAGGATCCTGGTTCGGTTCCCAGCACCCACATGGCAGCTGCCAACTGTCTGTAACTCCAGTTCCAGGGGATCTGGCACCCTCTCCTGGACTCTGTAGGCACTCTATGATATGGGAACACTTACATACATGCAGACAAAACACTCACATACATAAAATAAAAATAAAAATTAAAAAAAAAACTTTTAGCCAGGCATGGTGGCACATGCCGATGGTCCCAGCACTCGGGAGGCAGAGGCAGGAAGATCTCTGTGAGTTCGAGCCCAGCCTGGTCTACATAGTGAGTTCCAGGATAGCTGGGGCTACAAGGAGACCTTGTCTCAAAAAGACAAAAAAAAAAAAAAAACCTTTTAAAAAAACTAAAAATTAAAAAAAAAGAAAGATAGCTGAGCAAGAGCTAGGGGAAGCAAGCCAGTAAGCAACATTCCTTCGTGGTCTCTGTTTCAGTTCCTCTCTATACATCCCTGCCTTGAGTTCCTGCCTCCACTTCCCAAGATGATGGACTATAAGCTGTAGATGAAATAAACTCTTTCCTCCCCAAGTTGCTTTTGGTCCTAGTTTTATCACAGCAACAGAAAACAAACTAGAACACCAGATCTCCCCAACTTCTAGCCTCAATTCCAACCATCCCCATCAGTCACTCTATCCTTGACATTCAAGTTTGCCCTATGCATTTCCCATTTTCTCTGCCTCCTGTTGTCCTCAAGACCAGTAGGTGTTTCCATTCAGGAATTGGATCAAACCCTTGCATGCATCCATTCAGGTGTTAACTCAAACCATTACCTTTATGGCATCCTCACGCCCTGCTTCCTTTTTCTTCCAATTGATATGTTTTATGCTTCCTTGTTTGTCTCTTTAGACTGGAACATAAGCTTGTTGAAGGAAAGGACTGGTCTATTTAGTTTTCCAATGCCCACAGTCTTTCCTGGAACACATTAGAGACTAAGCAAGTGTTTTCTAAAGAATTAATAAATGGGCAATAATAATTCCTATCTTCCAGAGATGTAGTCAGAATTCATTGAGAAAATATAGTTGAATGAGCTGTACAAACTATGTAAATCTAGATTGTTATTATATCACTACTGATATGTTTAAAATAGACTTTGAAGGATATTATTAAAAATGGCACAGTAAAGATGCCAAGGCAGAGGCCTGGACGTAGGATTACCCTGTTGGTAGGTGGAGACTGCACTGAAAGTGGGTGAGAGCACTGGTGTTTATTAACAGGCAGAGTTAGAGAAACAGTGATGAAGCAGAGTATAAGGAAAATTGAATTCACAGTTCAGAATTCTGGCTGTTATTCTTTTTTTTTTTTTTTTTTTTTTTTTTTTGTCTTTTTGAGACAGGGTCTCCCTGTAGCCCCAGCTGGCCTGGAACTCACTATGTAGACCAGGCTAGCCTTGAACTCACAGAGATCTACCTGCCTCTGCCTCCTGAATGCTGGGATTAAAGGCGTGCACCACCACACCCGTCCCTGATGTTATTCTTTTTTAAAAAATATTTTATTTATTATCTTTATTTTATGTGTATGTGTATATTGCCTGCATGTAGGTAAGTGCACCTGTGTCATTTGATGCCCCTGGAGGACAGAAAAGGCTGTCAGATCCCCTGGAACTGGAGTTATAGACAGTTGTTAGCTGCCATGTGGGTGCTGGGATTCGAACCCGGGTCTTCTGCAAGAACAGCCAGTGTTCTTAAGCGCTGAGCCATCTCTCCAGCCCCTCTGGATGTTATTCTTAATGATGGAGAAACTAGCTAGGATTTTACAGGAAGATCTGATGCAATCTTGTATAAGGGATATGGGTGAGAGAGCCTCACTCTATAGCCCAGGCTGGCCTAGAATTCACTACGCAGTCCAGCATGTCCTTAAATGTATGGTGATCTACCTGCCTCAGCCTCTGGGGTGCTGGATTACAATTATGAGCCACCACACCTGGCTCAGATCTTTTTTAAAACTTTTGTGGTGATAATCTGCTATCCTGTGCTACAAAGTTGCATTTTCTAGTTTGTGAGGAGTTGGTTTGTCAGGAAACAAGTAAATTACTTTAAGAAACTTTGATGGTCTTTTTTGGATATAGGCTCATAGAAACCAGCCTATGAACTTCTCCCTGATGTTCTTTCTCACAGGCATCAAACGTGTGTGGTGTGTGTGTGTGTGGTGTGTGTGTGGTGTGTGTGTGTGTGTGTGTGTGTGTGTGTGTGTGTGTGTGTGTGTGTGTGTGTCAGGGTTGGGGATGGGGGATATGGGTAAGTGCAGGAAAGAGCCAGAGTCTTGGTGATTTACTTTTAGCTGGTCTGGGTTGCATGAGGCTCTAACTCAGCTCTTTCCTCTCCTGATTCAGATTTGTGAAACATTTGGATTAAGTCTATTTCAGACTCTGGCTGTGCTTCATATCTGTTTCCCATTTCACCTACAGTTTCTTTATTATCAGCCTAAAGTCTGTCCAGACTGTGCTCCTGGGTCCAGAAGCATCAGCATCACTCAGGAGTCTGTTAGAAATACAGAAGTCTCAGGCTGCAGAGATGGCTCAGCACCCACCTAAAAGCCAGAGGTAACTGTATATGCCTGCAACCCCAGAGCTGGTAAATCCTCAGGGATTGCTAGTCAGTCTAGCGAAGTAGTGAGCTTCAACAGTCTCAAAAGAATAAGGTGGAGAATGATGGAGGAGGATGTCTGATGTCAACATGTGCATGCACAGGTGAATACACTGAACACACACATGCATATACCATACACAAACATAAAGGGGGAGGAATACAGAATTCTCTTGACCTAGCCAGGCCCCCGAATTAGAATCTGCATTTAACCAAGATCCTGGTGATTTGTGTGCACTTTAGTTTAAGAAGTACTGCTCTTAAGCATTCCCTAATCAATGGCTGCTGTAGTCCCCATCTGCAGGCCCTCAGAACTTCAAATAAACATATTTTCTCTCTAAACAAACTTTCTGAGCAAGTCCCCTAGCCACCCCCTCTCTCTCCAGCTAGAAAGCTTTCCACAATAAGTACAGAAAACTTCAGGTGCCAACTGCTGTGAATGTGCAGTGTTGCCCAAGATATAATCCTCCCATCAACTTCCTCTGAATGACCTAACATGTTTCTTAAAAATGCAAAATCAGGGGCTGCAGAGATGGCTCAGCTGTTAAGAACTTTGGCTGCTCTTGCAGGAGAACCAAGTTTAGTTCCTAGCACCCACATAACTTCAGTTCCAGGGCATCTGACGCCCTCTTCTGGCCTCCATGCGCATTGCACAACATGGGTACACTTATATGTGCACACAAAACACTCATGCACATAGTTGTTTTAAATGCAGAATCAAGCTGGGTGTTGTGGTGTGTGTCCATGTTCCAGTACTCTAGAGACAGAGGTCAAAAGAGTATGAGTTGATAATAGCCTGAGATTCATAGAAAAAACAATGAATTATTATTTTATGTATATTATTTTATGTGTATGAGTGCATTGCCTGCATATAGGTAAGTGCACCAGTGTCATGCAATGCCCGTGAGGACAGAAGAGGCCGTTGGATCCCCTGGAACTGGAGTTACAGACAGTTGTTAACTGCCATGTGGGTGCTGGGATTCAAACCCGGGTCTTCTGCAAGAACAACAGTGCTTTTAACCACTGAGCCATCTCTCGAATTATTATTATTATTATTATTATTATGATTATTTTGTCTTTTTTGAGACAGGGTCTCCCTGTAGCCCCAGCTGTCCTGGAACTCACTATGTAGACCAGGCTGGCCTCGAACTCACAAAGATCCACCTGCCTCTGCCTCCCAAGTGCTGGGACTAAAGGCAAGCACCACCATGCCCGGCTTGAAAAAACAATGAATTATTTTAAGAAACTTTGAGCCAGGTGTGGGACATGGCTGTAGTCCCAGCACTTGGGAGTAGAGGCAGGAGAATCAGGAGCTGAAGGGCATCCTCAGCTATGTAGCAAGTTTGAAGCCAGCCTGGGCTATGTGAGACTCTCTCTCAAAAAGAGAGAGATACATTTTGAGAATCTGTCTCAACAACCACAACAAAAGCACAAACACAAGAAAAATAAGTAAAAATAAAAACATGAAGATGAGTGAAATTTCTTCATGCTGTGAAATAGTGCAGAAGGCTTCATGAATTATAACAGTCATAAGTTTTTTTGCTTCCCAGTATCTTCTGATAATTCTATCTCAATTTTCCATTGGCACACCCTTCTCCACTCTGAGCTCACTTGAGTTGGTGGGGCTCTAGTTCTAGTTTCAGGGTTAGAACATATGACCCAGATCAGGCTAGTCAAATCCCACCTAACAAAGTGTTAAGTTTCAGGATGATCATCTCCACTTCCAAAGGTTGACTTCCATGTGTAGCTTGACGTTTTCTAGGATGAAGTTCTCTCTCTCTGTCTCTCTTTCCCTCCTCCATCCTCCCTCCTCCCTCCTTTTTAGAAAATACTGGTTTTAGATGGGTTTCATAAGGTATTATGATATAGAAAACAAAAGGCAGGAAGAATGGGAAGCAATATGAGGTAGAACATTTCTGAGCTAGGCACTACCTCATGGGCAGCCTAGAAGAGGCACAGCAGGTGTGTCCACAAGCAACTTAAGAGTCTCCCATAGGTGATGCTGTGGGGAGAAATGATGCCTTGCAGAAAATAATGGAAGGGAGAGAAACAGGCATCATTTCTCTGCCTGGCTCTCTCTCCTAACTCCCATTAGCCAAATTTTCCCCATCAGTATTAACTCTCCCACAAGTGTAAGTTGCTATGGCTGTCTGTAGTAGGGCATTCCACCCAAGTCTGGTGGGAAAAGACAGAAATCCACCATGTGGATGGTTAATTCAGGGAGATTATCTGGTGTGCACTAATCACATCAATGTCTGCTGTGTATCAATATATATCATCTTCAGTCATCTTTTTTCAGTTTTTTTTTTAATCAGATATGCCATCACAACCAGGAAGGCCTGGAGAGATGGCTCCAGTGGTTAAGAGCACTTGATGCTCTTGCAGAGGACCAGACTTTGGTTTCCAGCACCCACATCAGGCATCTCACAACTGCCTGTAACTCCAGTTCCAAAAGATACAAGCCATCTTCTGGCTTCCATAGGCATGTGCTCACACATGCACACACACAGACACACACATATGTGCATGTACATTAAAAACTTTGAAAAAAGATATTCTCTCATATTTAAATTCACATGAATTTATCATTTAATAAATTATTTGGAGTTTTATTTTCTATCACTTGCAACATAAAGTCCTTATTGATGTATATGTAAATTCCAAATGGTATCTACTCTAAATGTTTTATTAAGGAGAACCAAGCAATATAGTCAGCGAAAGGCTAGTAAGAGAAGGACATATATAAAATGGGACTCTAGTGAGTCAAAAAAAAAAAATAATAAGGAAAGTAATGTGGAAGAAGTACACAAGTAAAGCCTTGGGATAGCAATGAGTATGTTGTGTCAGCAGAGTCCTGGGGAGAGGAGGGTAAGGAGGGTAAGGAGGACTCCACCTAAATAGAATGAGGCTAGGTTATGGGAAAGCCTTGAAAGGCATATAATCTGATGACAATGGGAATGGACTGATAATTAAGGATTAAGTTATGTTGAGTGTAGTTAGGGGTGGGGGAACCTGATGTTGGGAAGGATAACTTTCTGAATTAATGCAGCTATACAGATCTCAAGAGATATAGCAGTGGGACTATTGGTGGTGCAGAAAAAACAAGGGTAGAAACAAGGGCAAAAGGGAAAACAGGTTTTGGTGCCTTTGAATACAATAGGCGAGCAGACACTTAGTAAACTGGATCAAAGTCAACAAAGTAAAAGGAGTGGGAAAGTATGGAAGAAGAACTAAATTTTCTGCATCAGAAGGGGATTCCCATTCTGTATCTGTAGTTCTACAATAAAGATAATATTTTTAAAGTCACGTTTCCTCACTTAAAAATATTAAATTTATTAATTTGTGTTTGTGTGTGCACACATGCGCATGCCACAGTGTGCATGTGGAGGTCAGAGGACGGTTCACAGGAGCTGGTTCTTGCCTTCTCCCATGTGGCTGCCAAGGCTCGCACTCTGGTGATTAGGTTTGGCACCTTTACCTGCTGAGCCATCTGTATCTGGATTCCTCAAGAACCATGTTTCAAATAATTTGCCAAAAAGGCTCACAGAACTTAAAATACAATTATACACCTGTGACTTATTATAGAAAAAAAGATTCAAAGCAAAATCAACAAAGGATAAAGGAACAGGGGGCAAAGTCCAGAGGAAATCAGGCCCAACCTTCTAAGGATTCTCTCCCACTGGAGTCACACCTATGTGCTTAGATTTGCCAAAACTTTGTTGAGACATTAACTGAAATGTGGGTGACCAGAGAGGCTTCACACCCAGTTATTTCCCCAGAACTAGTCAGTCACTTTCTGACTGGAATGCACCAACATTTCAGATCCTCAAAGGAGGCTGATCCTCAAATGAAAGCCTCCTTTGAGGATCTGAAATGTTGGTGCATTCCAGTCAGAAAGTGACTGACTAGTCAAATTGCTATAATTTGATTTTTTTTCCGCCTGGGACAGGTCTCACTGTGTGGCTCTAGCCAGCCTGGAACTTCCTATATAGTCCAGGCAAGCCTCAAACTTGTTGCAATTCTCCTGCCTCTGCCTCCCAAGTGATGGGATTATAGATTTGAGACATCACATCTGGATGTTTGCATGTTTTTGCCCTCTCAAAATCCATATGTTAAAATCCTTACAAGGAGATAGTATGGGGAGTTGGGCCTTTGAGAAGTGATTGGGTCATAGGGGGTAGCATCCTCGCAAATAGGATTACTACCCATATATATATTAAAGGCCCAAAAAGACTTCTCCACCCATTGACTATGTGAGGACAATGAGAAGATGGCATCTATGGCTAAGATGGCAGGTCCTTAGCCTATAGGGAATCTGCCAGGGCTTTGACCTTGGACTTCCCAGCCTCCAGATCTGTAAGAAATTAGTTTCTGTTGTTTATAAGCCTCTCAATTTATAGTATTTTGTTATACCAGTCCAAAAAGATCAAATCATGAAGCCCATTCACAATTTAGACACAATGAGAAATTTTTATTAGACCAATGGTAGGGGCTTTCCCCAAACTCAAGTACCATACAAGAAACAGACCTTGTAAGCTAGGCTTTCGAAAGATAGGCACTGACTAGCTGGGAAGCCAGCCAAGGAAGATTTCCTGGATTAAGTTTAATTTAGGTAATTCTTTTCATTTGCATTATCAGACTCCGATGCTTTGTCTAGAACCGTGAGAGCAAACATGTTCAAAACAAGCTGTTTGGAATTTTTCTCCAGCAGGGTTGCTATGTGTTCAAGGATAAACTAATAAAAAACAAAAGTCAGTGAGTGAAAAACGATGAAAGAAAGTCATAGCTAAACTAAGGCAGAGCCTTGATCATTTTTTATAAACTATAAAAGGGAAAACAATCAACCAAACTAAGCCTGACAGCACACACATCTGGAAACCTAGCACTTGGGAGGTAGAAGCAGGAAGATTAGGAGCTGACCTTCAGCTACATAGTGAATTCTAGGACAGCCTGGGATACATGAGGTCCTATCTAAAAAGAAGTACAGTCAAACTTATTTTATTTATTTTTATTTTTGTTTTTCGCTTGTAAGAAGGTTTTAATAAAAAAAAGTTCAAGTGCTAAAAATATGGGACGCTTCACAAATTTGCATGTTATCCTTGTGCAGGGACCATGCTAATCTTCTCTGTATTGTTCCAATTTTAGTATATGTGCTGCCGAAGCAAGCACCAAACTTATTTTATTTTTAATGTATATTTTTATTGAATTTCTGTGCATTTCATACAAAAAATCTTAATCATCTTTATACTCCCTCCCCTACCCACACATCCCCTTTATAGCCCCCCACACCAGATTTTATGCATCAGTCAAACTTAGTTTAGACTTCAAAATTCTCTCTCTAGTGGATAAGAATGAAAAATGATAGCTTTAAGAAACTACTTGGTATTTTGTTTTTCTCCTAATGGATTCAGAATGGAGTAACAGTTAAGAGTGATGAACTGTGTTGAAGAGGTCTGATATCTGACAAGATTTTACACTGATTCACTATTGGAGCTAAAGCATGGACTCTCTGAGCTGTAATTCATCCATGTATTGAGAGAATTTTGCATCTCCTCGAACTTCAAGAATAGCTCCAATAGTATCACAGGATTTAAAAAGCCACCTCTAGATATTATCTCTTATAATTCTGTAATTCTGAGAATTTTATGTAATGTATTTGCTAAGTTGTAAGTTCCTACCTTACTCAGTTTGCTACCCCTCACAACTTAGCACTGTATTGTTTGTAAGTTAAATAACTATTTAAAGGAAGGGAGAAAGAATATTGAACTATATCTTTTGTTTTGAAGATTATTTTTCTGTGAGAATGTTTCATTTTTGTGAGCTAAGTAGCCATTAGCTAGGTGCATATTATTTCCCCTTGTTTTGCCTTCATTCCCTCAATTTGTGGGTTATTTTAGAAAATAAAGACCTTTCCCTCAATTTGTGGGTTATTTTAGAAAATAAAGACCCAGCAGCAATAAATTAGGTTAGTACTCTATAATACAGTTTTTCTCTTTTTGGTAAATAAATTCTCAGGAAGATTTTATATAAGCACTTAGTATGGTAAAAGGATAATGTAAAGAACTCAAACTATTTACCACGTGTATTAGTCAGGGTTCTCCAAAGAAACAGAACCAGTAGAATGAATATATATGTATAGAGATTTATCAGCTTAGCTCACAGGATAGAGTCCGAGTAGTCCAACAATGGCTGCACCACACTGGAGAGGCTGAGAATCTGTAGTCGCTCAGTCCATGAGGCTGGATGTCTCAGTAGTCCGAATCTGGCGCTGAAGGTCTGACAAATTCCAAAAGATCAGCTAGTCTTCAATCTACAGCAGCAAGATGAACTCACCAGTGAGAGAAGGCAAGCAGCAAGAAGCCAGGTGTTCACCTCTGCCGTGGCCTTTTATACAGGCTGCCATCAGAAAGTAACACCCACATTCAGGGCATGTCTTCCAGCTTCAGATGATCCAATTAAGATCTCTCTCATTTCAGTTAATCCCAGATCCAGTCAAGTTGACACCCAGGATTAGCCATCACACCATGTATTATTATGTCAGCCAGAACCCTCACAGTTGCAAAATGTCAAAAGATCTTGTTATAGGACAGAGTTCGTAAAAAAATCACCAACACCACTTTAAGAAAAGTAGCAAGGTAAATTTTAATTTTCGACCGGCCGGGCTGTCTATCTCGGGAGTAGAAGCAGCCCTGATGATTGTCAGGTCAGAGTTTTTATAGGATTACAGAATTATTATTAAAACAGGACATTTGTGAACCAATCAGGTTTGTACAATATAGCAGAATTTTGATTCTATTAATTAACAACCAATCATTGTACAGACAAGTGATGCAATCATATAACTTGGCAGTCAACTTTGTAACATTAAAAACTAGCCCACTGTTTTAGTCATAACAAGTAAAATAAGACAGTCAAGGTAAATAACTTCTAGGTGGTCATACAATAACAGGATAACAAGGTGGTCTCATGGCCTGTGTCAGGGCGACCCAAGACAGCAAGCAGGTTATAGAAGTGAAAACAAGCTGGTTAGTGAAAATATAATATCTGGAATTATCGCATTCCATGATTCATGGCGAGGGCAATTTTCCAAGGCCCAAGGTTGCCCCCCTTTTCCTTTCGGTGTGGAGCAAAGTTGCTGCTGAAATGGCTCTGAACAAAATGGAGTAACTTAGGGAAGTTTGCTGAGCCAGTTCAGATCTAGGTCCAACAGGCTTCAGTCAAAAGGGAAAATTTACTTGGCTTACATATGTGAAAAGTTCAGATGTGGTTGAATCCAGGGACAAATGACATCATTTTATGTCATTAGGGCTGAATCTTACTTGGTCTCTTTCTTGGTTATTTCTCTGCTTTATCTTTCTCTGTCCCTTTCTTGACTATTTCTCTTTTGGATGTGCCTGTACCCATCACTATTCTAGGTGTATGGACTATCCTAACTGGATAGGCCGGGGTTATGTGACCACAGTAGAGACCAGTGACAGTGTTTACTCATGGGCTGAGAATGCTTGGGAGGTGGCTTCCTATTGGAAAACTGGAGATTAGAACCCAAGAAGTTACAACAGATAATGGGCAGGTAAGGGCAGTGGGACTTCATGACAAAGCCAATGGAATCCATATCCTAGTTCTGTAAAATAAAGCTGCTCTTTATTTTTGAGACAAGGTCTCCTGTAGCCCAGGCTGGCCTTGAACTTGCTACATAGCTGAAGATAACCTTGAACTCCTGATCCTCCTCCTACCTCCTAAGTGCTGGGATTATAATCATGTGCCACCATACCCAGCTTAAAACTACTTTTTAAAAAAGATATTGACCTGGCTGGACTTGAATTAATTTACAGAAATACAGACATCCACCTACCTATGCCTCCCAAGTGCTGAGATTAAAGGCATGCGCCACCATGCCTGGCTCAAAGATACTTTTAAAATATATACTCTTCATTTTCATTAATGAACACACTAGTTTTCCACCTCCCATACGCATGTGTGTGCCTATACCACAGCCTGCAGGTGGAGGTATGAAGACAATTGCAGGAGTTGGTTTTCTCCTCCTACTATGTGGGTTCTGGAGATCAAACTCAGGTCCTCAGGCTCAGCACCATTACCTGCTGAGAGATCTTATGGACCCTAAAGCCAGTTGTTTTTTTTCTTTAAAGGAGGCAAATGGTGTATTATTCACCTTAACAGCTCTCCTACTAAATAAAATTCACAAAATTAAGTAGTATGTGCTAACTACCTACAAATCAGGTAAGATTCCTCTTCTCTTTTACATCAGAACTTTTTTTTGGAATCTTGAGTTAATTTGAACAAAATGAATGACAATGCTATTTCTTCAAAAGGACAAAACTATTTTAAACTCTATCGTTGTATAATTGAGTAATGTGCTGGATAGCTTTAGTGTCAATTTGACACACCTGGGTTGAGGGACCCTCAATTGGGGAATTTCCTTCATTGGACTGGCCTGTGGCCATGTCCATGGAGTACCTTCTTGATTGTTGCGTGATGTGGGAGGGCCCAGCCCACTGAGGGTGGTGCCACACCTGGGCAGGTGGGCCTGTGTTGCATAAGAAAGCAGGCTAAGCAAGGGCCAGGAGAGCAAGCCAGTATGTAGTGTTCCTCCATGGCCTGTGCTCCAGCTCCTGCCTCCAGGTTCCTGCTCTGAGTTCCTCCCGTGGGCTCCCTGATGAACTGTGACCCAGGAGATGTAAGATAAAATAAACCCTTTCCTCCCCAAGTTGGTAGTGGTCAGAGTGTTTTGTCACAGCAATGAAGAAACAAACTAGGACAAGTAAGAAATCAATTCTACCCCCAAATTCTTTTTTTTTTTTTTTTTTTTTTGTCTTTTTTGAGGCAGGATCTCCTTGTAGCCCCAGCTCCCAGCTGTCCTGGAACTCACTATGTAGACCAGGCTGGCCTCGAACTCACAAAGATCCACCTGCCTCTGCCTCCCAAGTGCCAGGATTAAAGGCGTGCACCATCACACCCAGCACAAATTCATTTTTAACTCCAACCTGCCATTTGAATTGTCTCATGTAATTCTGTACATCATGAAAGTTTGCTTTAAAAAGCTGATTTATGAGCCAGGCCTGTAGTCCCAGCACTCAGGAAGCAGAGGCAGGTGGATCTTTGTTGAGTTCAAGGCCAGCCTGGTCTACATAGTGAGTTCCATGACAGCTGAGGCTACAGGGAGACCCTGCTTCAAAAAGACCGAAAAAAAAAAAAGCTGATTTATGTCAGTAATGAATTGCATTTGGTGGCAAATGTGATGGGACTGCAGTGCTGTAAACAAAGGGCAGTTTTTCTCATGTAAGAAGCCCAGGGGCAGGTTGTTGCTGGCATTGCAGGTTGTTTGGCACCTTATAAATGTGAGTTTCTTGACATTTTCTTCACAATCCCAAAATGGCTAATGAAATTGGAGTCTTCACACATCTAGGCTGGCAGCAGGAAGAAGCAGAGGAGGACAAAAGGGTGACTTGTTTTATATATTTTTTCTGTTTACATTTTAAAGCATATAACTAGATACATCAATTGGCATTTTGAATACATAGTACTTTCCCCATCATTTCTTCCACAGAGACTGTGAATATAGTCTTTTATTTGGGCTCAGTGTCACCCAAATCCATTACTAAGGAGAAGAGGAATACAGGTATTAGGGGTTCTCAGTCAGTTCAGTGCACTAATCTGCTATCACACACACACACACACACACACGCACACATGCATGCATGCACTCACATTTTAGACTGCATAGATTAAACAACAGATACCTATTTTCTCAGCTTTCGGAGGCTGGGAAGTTTAAGACCAAGATATCAAGCAATTTGGTTCCCTGGTCTGGACTCTCTGCCTGGCTTCCAGATAATCTACCTTCTCACTACATTCTCAAATGGTATATGTGGGTGGGTTGGGGGATCAAGAGCTACAGAGAACTCTAATCTTGCTTCTTCTTATTTTGAGTATACTAATCTCATCTTGGGGATCCCAGATTCATGACTTCATCTAAACCTAATTAATACCAAATGTTCCATATCCTAATACCATCACTTTGAAGGTTAACATTTTAACATAAAATTTTAGGCAAACACATTCAGTCCATATTATATCCCTGGCCCCCATCCAAATTCATGTCCTCCTCATGCAAAAATATACTGAGTCATCTCTATAACTCTAAAAGACTTAACTCAGTCCAGCATCAACTCTAAAGTCTAACAACTCTAGCTAAATATCATGTAAATTAGATGCAGTTAAGACTCAAGGTTTGATGCAAGCTGAGCAGAATTTCTCCCCAGCTGTAAACCTGTGAAGCCAGATAAATTGCATGCTTCCAAAATATAATAAGCAGAAGACAGATATTCCCATTCCAATACAGAAAAATCGGAATGAAGAAAGAGGTGATAGGACCCAAGCAAGTCTCAAACCTAGCGGGATAAACCAGTTGATACGGCTTGACAGCAATCCTCCTTGGTTTAGTTCTCTGCCTTGCAGACCCACCAGGACAGTGGTCTCATATTCAGGTACACTGATCAGAGGTCCTACCTCTATGACTCTGCTAGGTAGGGGTTGCATCCATAAGACTCCGGGCAGTGGCTATGGAGCTTATTGAACCTCAAGCAATACCCTTCCCCTCTTGTCCTCACTTAGAAAGGGAGCGGCCTCACTGAAGGAGTGGTCCCAAAGATCACCTAACCTCCTTTGGGTAATTCTTTTCATATAATGAAGAATAGTACACACTTACACACAAATAATTTTATGGTCTGATCCTGTAGGATTTAAGAAGTCCCAAAGTCTTCCTTGATTTTGTCTGTTGCTATCCCTTTCAGTGAAAGCTGACAGGATTTCTCCTGCGAGGCTGACTGCATCTGGGGTTTACATTCATGTTAACCTGCTTAGCAAATGGTCATTTGGTCACATGGTGTTTTCTTCAAGGCAGTTTCTCATTTCTCAGAATTATGAATAGGAAGAGAAATTTTCAAATCTTTAATTTCTGGTCCCTTTTGCTTAATAACACCTTTTTTCAATACATTCCTTTCTGCCTTTTAATATAAGCAGTGAGGAGGAGTGAAACTGCTTGAACTTTGCTTAGAAAACTCCTCAGCTAAATATCCAATTTTATTGTTCACAAGTTTCAACTTCCACAAGGTAGAGTACAGCAAAGGTCTTTATCACTTTATATCAAGAATCATCTTTTGGGGGCTAGAGAGATGGCTCAGTAGTTTAAGGGCACTGGCTGCTCTTACAGAGGACCTGGGTTCAGTCCTCAGCACCCACATGGCAGCTCAAAACCATCTATAACCAGTTCCAGAGAATCTAATGATGACTTCTGGCCTCTGTGGGCACTGCATGCATGTGATGTGCTTACATACAGGCAAAACACTTAAGCACATAAAATAAAAATAAATAAAAATTTTTTAGAAAGAATCATCTTTTCACCAGGTGTGGTGGTGATGGAATCAAATTAAAGCCCCCCCAGATCAAAGTGGATTCAAACCAAGTCCCCCAGGCAAAAGAAAGTACAAGGAAGTAAAATGAAAAATAATTCTAACTGCTGAGAAAGAACTAACCTTTTCATGCTCCTTGCACAAGCTGGAAATCACCCGAAACTTCCCCCTCCCACTGCTGCCAGCCCCCTCCCACTGCTGCCGGTTTTGGTTTGTGGTTTTTGCCTTTAAAAGAAGCCTGTAAGTTGAGCTCTGGGCTGCTGCTGCTCTCTCTCCGAGTGAGGCAGAAGCCCGTCTGCGCAAACGAGTAAATCCTCTTGCTTGTTGCATCTCCTGGTCTTGGGACTGAGTCATTGGGGTGCAACCTTCCGTGGATATTGGGTACCCCAGACCGGGGGCCCAACATCTGGGGGCTCATCCGGGATTTGGTCGCCCCCAGACCCATTTCCTCAGATCAGCAGGAGGTAAGGACAGACGTCTTGTGGTTTGTCTTGGTCTTATTGTCTGTCAGTCATTTTCTGTTCTGGGAACGTCCCGTCTGAACATTTGTGCCTGTACAGGACCTGTAAGTCTGTATTCTGGGAATCAGTGGGAGTGGCAGATGTGTCCAGGGACCCCTGGTTCCAACACTCTGATCTTTATGACCAGAGTGGTCTGGAGTGGGGAGGACAGCATAGCTTTCCTTTCCTCACCCCAGGAGAAGAAGGGAGATTAGCTTAGCTACTCCCCTCCCAGTCTGTACTTTCAGTTTTGAGTCAAAAGGC
>NW_008352327.1:142272-150400 GCF_000622305.1 Nannospalax galili
AAAGAGCAACTGAGGTTTTCTGGTCAGGGCCACTCCCTGATGTAAGCCAAAGGCTCTTAGCCCTCTTAGCGGACCCCGACTGCCCGCATGGGTGGAGACAGGACGGTTTTTCTGTATCTCCCTTTTCCTCTCCATCTTTTTTTGGCCACTGAAAAAGCCCCACGGGCACGGGTCGAGCAAGTTAAAAGCCACAGGGCGCTATCCGCTAAAAGACTCCCATGAAAGGATAAGGGGGTCCCAGATGTGAATCCCAGATAAATTCACATCCCCCGCAGAAAAAAACTGGGCAACGATAGGAACTCGTCTACAAGCACACTCACTGGTCATTGTTGTTTGGAGTGGCATCTACATCTCTCTCTCTCTTTCTCTCCCCCCTTTTCTTCTCCACCATGGGTCACTCGCTAGCTACCCCTTTAACCTTAACTCTGGAACACTGGAAAGAAGTTGTAGAACAGGCCCATAACTTATCACTGGAAATCCAAAAGAAGAAGTGGCAGAGTCTCTGTTCCTCTGTATGGCCCTCTTTTGAGAAAGGATGGCCAAGGGATGGGACTTTTGACCTTGCTACTATCTTGCAGGTTAAGGAATACATTTCCCACCCAAGACCACATGGACATCCGGACCAGGTGGCCTACATAGTCACCTGGGAAGACTTAGCCCGGAACCCCACATCTTGGGCACAGCCGTTCCTACCTCCTAGGGGAACTGGAGAGACAGACCAGGGGCCTCCTACTTCTTCCCTCCTGCCCCTTCAGTCTGTCCCTGAGAAGAAGAAGCAAAAGCCAGTCCTCCCTGAGGACCAAGTTTCCCTAACCCTCCTTGATCCTCCACCTCCCTATCCACCTGCGCAGGCACCTCCACCCCAAGAACTACCTTATCCCTCTCCTGATTCCACTGAACCTGACAAATCCCCTCCTCTACCTAACAGACTCCGCCTAAGGAGGGATAGAGGGGGCCCCTCGGATGGAACCTGGACTGCCCAGGTTTTTCCTCTCCGAACTATAGGGAATCAGATCCAGTACTGGCCTTTTTCAGCCTCTGACTTGTATAATTAGAAAACCCATAACTCCTCTTTTTCTCAGGACCCTCAGGCTCTAACTGCTTTAATAGAGTCTATCCTCCTCACCCACCAACCCACCTGGGAGGATTATCAACAACTCCTCCAGGTGCTATTAACCACAGAGGAGAGACAGCGTGTCATCCTAGAAGCCTGGAAAAACATCCCCGGGCAGGATGGGAGACCCACTCTGCTCCCAAATGAAATAGACGAAGGATTTCCTCTGACCAGACCCAACTGGAACCACGAGACCCTGACCAGTAGGGAGCGTCTCCGTCTTTATCGCCAGACTCTAATAGCAGGTCTCAAAGGGGCCGGAAGGCACCCAACCAATTTGGCAAAGGTACGTGCTATAACCCAGGGGGAAAATGAAACTCCCACAGGATTTTTAGAACGTCTGATAGAGGGATATCGGATGTATACCCCTTTTGATCCCACAGCCCAGGAGCATCAGGCAGATCTTATTATGGCCTTTATAGGACAATCAGCTCCTGACATTCATGGTAAACTTCAACGGCTAGAGGGCCTTCAGGGCTACTCCTTACAGGACTTAGTAAGAGAAGCTGAGAAAATCTATAACAAGTGAGAAACTTTAGAGTAAAAAGAGGACAGAATCAGAAAAGAGCAGGAAGCTAGAGAGGATAAGAGAGAAAAAAAGAGAAATAAAAAATTAAGTCGAATTTTGGCCACAGTAGTTCAGGGAACAGGACTAGGACCATGAAGGGACCTGGGGGACAAAAGAAGGCCCCGAGTGGATAAAGACCAGTGTGCCTATTGCAAGGAGAGAGGACATTGGGCTCGAGAATGTCTGAAAAAGTTAAATAGGCTTCAAAAGAAGACAACCCCAGTCCTGACTCTAGGGGATTAGGGGAGTCAGGGCCAGGAGCTCCCCCCTGAGCCCAGGGTAACTTTAAAGATAGGGGGGCAATTGACTACCTTCATGGTAGACACAGGAGCTCAACACTCAGTCCTGACAACAACCAAGGGACCCATGAGTTCCAAAACACCCTGGGTCCAAGGGGCTACCGGAGGAAAAACATACAGATGGACCACAGAAAAAAAAAAGTGGACCTTAGTACAGGATGTGTCTCCCACTCGTTCTTACTGGTCCCCGACTGTCCATATCCCCTTCTTGGGAGAGATTTACTCTCTAAACTGGGAGCCCACATCCACTTCACAGGAAAGGGAGCTACTATAAAAGGAAAAGATGGAGCTCCATTACAGGTGTTAACCCTGCGGCTGGAAGATAAACATAGGGTATATGAGGGACCGGTAACAAAAACTCCTGGTATATCTGATTGGCTAAGTAAAATCCCCTCAGCATGGGCCAAGACAGGAGGCCCAGGACTAGCATGTAACCAGCCTCCAATAGTGGTCACACTAAAACCATCTACAACTCCGGTTTCAATTAAACAATACCCTATGAACAAAGAGGCCCAAGAGAAAATTAGAGCTCATATACAAAGACTTTTACAAATAGGCATACTTCGCCCCTGCCAATCCCCTTGGAACACCCTGTTGCTCCCCGTAAAAAGCCAGGAACAAATGACTATCGACCAGTTCAAGACTTAAAAAAAGTCAATCGGAGGATAGAAGATATCCATCCCACTGTTCCTAATCCCTATAATCTCCTGAGTTCTTTACCTCCCAGTCACAGCTGGTATACTGTACTTGACCTGAAGGATGCGTTCTTCTGCCTAAGGCTGAGACCGGTTAGCCAGCCCATCTTCGCTTTTGAATGGAAAGACCATGAAGCTGGAATATCGGGGCAACTAACCTGGACGTGGCTTCCCCAAGGATTCAAAAACTCCCCTACTCTGTTTGATAAAGCTCTACATCATAACCTGGCTTACTTTTGGGTAAGAAACCCACAGATTATGCTCCTCCAGTATGTAAACGACCTCCTCTTAGCGGCCAAAATGGAAACAAGCTGTTTACAAGGTACGGAGGCTCTCCTATTGAGACTGGGGGAACTTGGATACCGAGCCTCAGCAAAGAAGGCCCAAATCTGCCTACAGCAGGTAAACTACTTGGGCTACTGGCTAGAGGGAGGACAACGATGGTTAACAAAAAGTGAAAAACAAGCGGTAGCCTCTATTCCCCCACCAACTTCAGCCAGAGGACTCAGAGAGTTCTTGGAAAGCGCAGGATTCTGTAGATTATGGATACCGGGTTTCACTGAAATGGCGGCTCCTCTATATCCTTTGACAAAGAATGGGATTCCTTTCATCTGGACTGAAGAACACCAGAGAGCCTTTGACAAAATAAAAAAAGCACTGCTGATGGCTCCAGCTCTGGGATTGCCAGACTTGACAAAACCTTTCGTCTTATATATAGATAAAAATAAAGGAATGGCAAAAGGGGTCCTTACTCAGACTTTGGGACCCTGGAAAAGGCCAGTAGCTTATCTCTCAAAGAAACTGGACAATGTGGCCACTGGCTGGCCCCCATGCTTGAGAATCATGGCGGCAATAGCATCCCTGGTTAACCATTAAAGAGACCTTAACCAAATTAGCTCTAGAGACTGGCACTAAAGACTGGGTGCAGCTCTTACCTCTAGCTCTATTTCGAGCTAGAAATACTCCTGCCATGCATGGTCTAACCCCCTACAAAATCCTTTTTGGAGGACCACCTCCTGTTCTCAATGTAACTTTGTCCCCCTTGCCCGCTTCCTTTGATAACCCCAGCTTAAAAACAAGACTCCAAGCCCTTCAGATCATCCAGAACCAGGTTTGGAAGCCCTTGGCTACTGTCTACTGGCCTGGAAGCCCACAAATGTCCCACTCCTACCAGATTGGAGATCAGGTGTATGTGAGAAGACACAACATAAAGATTCTTGAACCACGGTGAAAAGGGCCCTACACGGTTCTCCTGACGCCTACAGCCCTCAAAGTAGATGGGATTTTGGCCTGGATCCATGCTTCCCACGCCAAAAGAGCCCCGACCCAGGGCGACGCTGGAAAATGGCATCTACACAGAACATCCAACCCTCTAAAAATAAGACTCTCCAGAGATACTTAATGATTCTACTTGTTTGTAGGTTTGCCCCCAGTCAAGGGAGCCCCCATCTCCCGGTGCTAACCACCTGGCCCCCGTTTGGAGGACCACTTAACAGGGGGAGGGTGTCGTGAACAAGCACGGACCATGTTGCGTCGGTTAACCTTCTATGTCTGTCCAGGTAACCATCGAGCTAAGTGGCTCAATTTCCAATGTGGAGAGAGAGACTATTTTTACTGTAAAAGTTGGGGATGTGAAACAACCGGGGATACCTGGTGGTCCCTGTCCTCATCCCGGGATTACATTACTGTAAAAGCAAATTATTCTCATAAGAGCTCAAATGCTCCTAATTGGGACTGTCAAAGTAAATGGTGCCACCCCCTCCGGAGAGAATTTACAACAGCAGGGAAAAAGGCCACAGATTGGGAAAAGGGACATTCTTGGGGAATTAGGATATATAAGGAGGGGACAGATCCTGGCCTCTTATTTACCATTAAGAGAGACACCTTCCCCTATTCAGTAGCTATAGGCCCCAACCCCATCTTACCTGTTCAGAATCCCATCCCCAGTCACCCAAATCCTCCGCCAGCTTTAATCTCTAACCCCCTTTCTGAAACTTCCACTGCAGATATTAGAACAGACCTCCAGCCCCCCGAGTCACAGGGTTTCACCCACGGGGGACCGACTGTTCAATCTAATCCAAGGAGCATATAAGGCCATTAGGCAGACAGACCCCAACCTGACTGAATCCTGTTGGCTATGTTTAGCAGCAGCACCCCCTTATTACAAAGGCATAGCTACACAAGGGACATTCAATAACACCAGAAGTACCTCAACAGATCAATGCCATAGGGAAACTCCTCATTCCCTAACTCTCACAGAAGTCTCAGGATCTGGACTCTGTCTAGGAAACCCACTTTCAACTCACACCCACCTTTGCAACTCCACTATATCCATACCCTCAGGGGAAGGAAATTATTATCTCCTACCCCAACAAGGGACTTGGTGGGCATGTAACTCTGGATTAACCCCATGTGTAGCTAGTATGGTTCTTAATACCTCTCAAGACTATTGTGTTATGGTTAAACTTCTACCCCGAGTATTCTATCATCCTGCAGATTCCTTAGAACAGTTTTTTGAGCGACATCCAGGCAGATATAATGAGAGCCTGTGTCCCTAACCTAGCAATACTTCTAGGAGCAGGAGTGGCAGCGGGGATAGGAACTGGAACAGCGGCCCTAATACAAGGACCCCAATATTATGCAGATTTACAGATGGCTGTAGATGAAGACATTAGAGCAATAGAACAGTCAATTACCCTCTTGGAGAAATCTCTAACCTCCCTCTCAGAAGTAGTATTACAAAACAGAAGGGGGCTAGATCTGCTTTTCCTCAAGAAAGGAGGGCTCTGTGTGGCTCTAGGCGAAGAATGTTGTTTCTATGCTGACAACTCAGGGGTTGTTAAAGATTCTATGACTAAACTCCGCCAGATATTAGATAAAAGACAAAAAGAATGTGAATCCAAACAGGGATGGTTTGAAAGCTGGTTTAATAAAAGGCCCTGGTTAACTACCTTAGTATCCACCTTAATAGGTCCCCTAGTAATTCTTCTCCTTCTTTTAACTTTTGGACCATGCATCCTCAATAGACTGCTACAATTTATCAGAGACCGATTATCAGTAACTCAGGCTCTGGTTCTTACTCAGCAATACCATGCTTCAAAAGGAACAGAAGATCTATGATCTATAGATTTTAGGATTACAATCTTACTATAAGAAAAGGGGGGAAACAATGGACCCAAGTCCCCCCAAATGATGGACCCAAGTCCCTCCAAAATGATAGATTTAAACTAAAATCCCCCAGGCCTGAGAAAAACTGTACAAGGAAGTAAAAATGAAAAATAATTCTTCTCTCCAAGTGAGGCAGGAGCCCGTCTGCGCAAACGATTAAATCCTCTTGCTTGTTGCATCTCCTGGTCTTGGGACTGAGTCATTGGGGTGCGACCTTCCATGGACGTTGGGTACCCCCAGACCAGGGGTCCAACATTGGTGCATGTCTTTAATCCCAGCACTCGGGAGGCAGAGGCAGGTGGATGATCTCTAGGAGTTTGGGGCCAGCCTGGTCTACATAGTGGGTTCCAGGTTAGCTGGGGCTACTGGAAGACCCTGTCTCAAAAAGACCAAAAAAAAAAAAAAAAAGAATCATCTTTTCTCCATTGCTGAATTAACATATTCATCAATTCCACTGAGTCCTCACTAGAATGTTCTTTACTGCCCATATTCCTACAGGTGTTCTGGTTAGGATTTTAAATTTTAATTTATGTTTATTTTATGTAAATGAGTATTTTGCTTGCATGTATGAATGTGCACCGTGTGTATGCAATGCCTGCTAAGGTCAGAAGAGGGCAATGGATCCCCTGGAACTGGAGTTATAGACTGCTGTTAGCCATCATGTGGGTGCTAGGCACTGACCCCAGCTCCTCTGCATGAGCAACCAGTGCTCTTCACCACTGAGTCATCTCTCCAACCTCCTTACATGTTTTCTAAAAGGATAGATGCAAGCCATGTTGGCACACGTCTGTAGCTCTAGTACTTGGGAGGTATAGGCAAAAGGATCAGGAGCTTCAAGGCCAGTCTCAGCTACAAGGCAAGTTCAAGGACAGCCTGGGCTAGAAAATCTATCTTAAGACAAAAAAGAAAAAAAAAAGAAAAAAAGAATCCTTTCTGAGTCTTCACCAGAACTATGACCTTTACTATCCATATTTCTACTATGCTCTTCTGCCTCCTATCCATTACGCAGTTCCAAAGCCACTTTCTATTCTTAAATATTTATTATAGAAACACCCTCCTGTTGGTATCAAAATCTGTATTATTCTGGATTCTCCAGAGCAGTAGAAGATTAAGATACATACAACACACATGAACATATATACAACACACAATGTACACACACACACACACACACACACACCTGACCCATGTAGTTATGGCAGCTGAGAAGTCCATGATTTCTAGTTGGCAAGCTGAAGACCCAAGAAAGCTTGTGGTGTAGTCCTAATCCAAGTCCAAGGGCTTGAGCAACAGAACTAATGGCACAACCTCCAGGCCAAATCTGAGTCTGAAAGCAGACCTGTTTTAGTTCAGACAATGCTACAGAGGGAGTAAATCCTTCCTTACTCAGACTTTTTTGTTATTCAGATTTCCAATGGATTGGGCAAGACCTGCCACAATGGAAAAGGCAATTGGGTTTATTCAGTATACTGACTCAACTGGTATACAGAACACTCTTGCAGATACACCCAAAACAATATTTAATCAAATATCTATACATCTTCTCACAATTCAGTCAATTGACATAATTATTACCATGCTCTAGCAGTGTTGGCTCCCAAGATAGTAATGGAAACAATACTCCATTTCCCTTTCCTTAGCTGTTAATTACATAGATATTACACAGATTAAATAAAACAAATGCTTAATTCCAAGGAAAAAAATTTCTCCAATGTCAGGATATTTTTTGAAATTTATTCCAGTGAGTTTTAAAAAAGTATGTATTATTCATTATATATTTGTTTTTACAACCTACTTTTTTTTCTACTTAAAATATTTAGCTTGGAAACATTATGTCACAAAACAATTATCTATGAAATTTTTAGTGACTGTGTTTTTATTGGATATATATATGATATTTTAAATTAATCTAACATTGGACATTTAGGTGGTTTCCAATTTTTCCATATTATAAACTTATGCTATTAGTATGTATTAATGTTTTAATTACAAAAGCAAAGCGTTCCTTTTCTAAGTAACTACAATAATAAAAATTTAGTAAAATCAAAATCAAAATCCTGTGTTTTATTCACCTTCAAAGTGATGATATTGGGATAGGGCACATTTGATGAAGGTTTAGATGAAGTCATGAATTTGGACTCCCCCTGATAAGATTAGTATACTTAAAAAAGAAACAAGACTAGAGCTCTCTCTAATTTCTGCTCCTCTACCATTTTCCAATCCTTTTTTTTTTTTTTTTTGTTTTTTTTTGAAAAGGGGTCCCCTTGAACCCCCCCTTTCCCTG
>NW_008352327.1:150529-172106 GCF_000622305.1 Nannospalax galili
TGGTCTTTTTTGAGACAGGGTCTCCCTGTAGCCCCAGCTGTCCTGGACCTTGCTATGTAGACCAGGCTGGCCTTGAACTCACAGAGATATGCCTGCCTCTGTCTCCTGAGTGCTGGGATTAAAGGCCTGCGCCACTACACCTGGATCATTTTCCAATATTTTTAGTACCCATATGTAGGAATGACTTTTCTAGGAATGCCTTCTATTATATATGGAAATTTTACTTAGTCTTGTAACCAAAGTTAATCTTATGTTTTGAGATCATTTAACACTATCTCAACTTGCTTACAATGTAAACAATCTCATTGGGCCTTGGGCTCCTCTTGTAAACTAAACATAGAGCTTTAATCCCTCATGAGTTTGCCTTGCCCTGACCCTGGATAATGTATATTTGTGTGTGTTGTGAAAATATTAGGGCTGAAAGCAACAAATATCATCAGAAGCAATAAATTATCCCTGGTGTGTGGTAAACAATAGGTGGAATTCTTTTGATAACATCTGTTTGTGGTTGTATATGCTGTTTGGTCAATAGGGCTCAGAAAGAGAAAATCCTTCCCTGGTGAGACAAAGTTCCTTTTTTCCATTCCTGAATCATGCTGATATATTGTTTCAGTAAATTCAGAGCAAGTTCTAAGAGAACTAGGAGGGAACAAATTCAAAGAACAAATCAGGCTCACTCTTGGTTTTAACCAATACTAAGAGTCAGGCTGTCTTTGTTCAAGTACTACCGTGTTGTGGCATCTCTTTGTCATACCCACGAAGCAACTTACTATTTACTGTGTATCTTTCGAACCCTCTTGGATTTTTGACTTGGATTTTTCTTCATTTTCCTTCGATTCTATTAATCTCTAATCTTGTTTTCTGCTCCTGGCATGCTCAGACTTAGGGAGCCTCTTTGCTCTTCTGCTCAGTTTGGGAAGCCAGACAAACAAATGTTAGGATTATATGTAAATTTAGACAAGATAATTGTGACAAAAAAGCTCATTTCTCTCTAATTAAAAAGCATGGAGTTGGAACTGGTGGTACGACTCAGTAGTAGAATAGTTATCTAGCATGTGTGAAGCCTTGGTTCTAACACCAGCACCAGGGAGGTAGAGGAGAAACATGAAAGTTACTGTTTTGTTTTCTATTTTGCATATCAGTTGCTATTAGGCCTTTTAAATTCACTTCTTGGTACTGTAGTTGTAAAGTAGTATTCAAATAAGTGAGATACCACTATCTTTACTTTTTATAAGCTAAGAGTCCATGCTATATTTGAGAAAATTTTAATGACTCCCCTTTGAAAAGCCCACACCCATGCTCTTAGGTGCATCTTACTTTCTTTCCAGGCACTTTTCTGTCTCTTAATGCTCATGTTTAAAACCTGTATTACAAACTCTTGAAAAAAATGTTTATAATGTTAAGTTTTCATTTGTTTAGACTACTGACCATGAAAGGAAAATTCTGTAAAATGAGACAACAGGGCATTTCCAGAGAGGATTATTGTGAGGGAAACAAGTGCAGGAGAAAGATCTGCCCTGAATGTTATGGCACCACCCAATAGACTGGGGCCCAGGTGGGATAAAAGTGGAAGGAAAGGAAGCCAGTCAGCATGTACAAGCTCTGCTTTGTGGGTGGATTTATTGCTACTGCCATTTCTAGTAAACATCAGATTCCCAGTTTCTTCAGCTTTCCCATGGAGATGCACACCAGTGACTTTCCAGGAAGCTTCCAGGCCTTCAGCCTTGGACTGTATAAACACCCTGATTCTAAGGCTTACAGTTCTTTGGACTGAATTGCTATAGGTTGACTACCTATCTAGCCTACAGTTGGCCATTAGGGAACCACACAGCTTCTTATATAAGCCCGTTCAATATTCTACTGGTTCTGTTCTTCTGGAGAATGCTAATACTGATGGCCTGCACAATTCATTCATGGAAGATGGATCAGCCCAGCTTGAAGCCTGTATCCTTCACACACAGACAGAAACACTGCTGGCTCCTAACTGCATTTCCCCACCAGACTGTACAGGTTTCAACAGAGATGTCAATGTCAGAATCATGGTCAAAATTTTGACGGTGGCTCCAACAAAGCTGCTGGTGACACATCTCTTAAAAGAAAACAGCAGGGAAACCCAGCATTCAAGCTGTCACACCGGCCCCTCCCCAGGACTATCCATGCTTTGATTTTGAATTTTCTAGCCTCCAGAGCTATGAAAACTAAATCTGTCATTTATAATTCATTTATAATTAAAAAATAAAATGGTCATCCTGTGCACTGCATATTCTAAGAGTTAAAATGAAATAGTGATGAATAAATGTATTACTTCAAATAAAAAATAACAGTTACACACACATGTATTCATCACATACACATGCAGATTTATTCAGTAGATATTTGCTGGATACATGCCATGTGTCAGGCACTGAGGAGATATTTGAAATGTAAATATGAAAAACAAAGTTCTTCATTATTTGTGTGTGTATGTTTGTGTGAATGTATGTGTCATGCAGGTGTGTGTGCATGTGGAGGCCAGAGGTTGATATCAGGTTGTCTTCCTCTATTGCTCTCCCCCTTATTTCTTTTGGAGACAGGGTCCCTCACTGATTGCCTCGACCGTCTGGCCATCAAGCTTTGAGGTTTGAGATACTACTTGTCTCCACCCCTTCAGTGCTAGGTTACTAAAAGTATGTCACCACTCCAGGTTTTATGTGGGTACTGGGGATCTGAATCATGATTGTTCCTCATGATTGCATGGCAAGCACTTTACTGAGTCATCTTTCCAATCTTTTGTTGTCCTTTTTAAAACTTTCACAGACATTGTTTAGGAAGTACCTTAGCATACTTTAGAGCTGTCTTTTGTTTAATCTTCCCTTCAAAATCTGTATTTGACTATTTTGTCTTTCAAAGATATATAGCAGTAAATTCAGCTTTCTATTGATAACCCAATGGTAGTTGGCCTCTGTATTTCTTCCTCCCTTTTTTTTTTCCAGACATGATCTCATGTATCTTTGAGATATACGGCTGCTGTGTAGCGAAGGATAACCTTGAATTTCTAATGTTTCTGTCTCAACCTCCCAAGTGCTGAGATTACAGATACATGCCACCAAGTCCAGAGTGTTTTTGTTTGTTTTGGTTTGGTTTTCTGTGCTGAGAATTGAACCTAGGGTCTCACGCATACTAGGCAAGCATCTTACCACTGAGCTGTATGCCCAGCCTTCTTTCTCCATGTATTTCCCCAACACTGCATTGTAATTATACCCAAGCACATTTGGCTGAAAAGCAAGAAGGAAATATACTGGTTATCCAGCTAAGTGGATGTCCAGGGCATTCAGATACCCTTCAGGTGCTTTGGGTAAAAATTAAGCCAACAAATCCAACATTGCAATTCACACCATTTCTCATGCTCACCCTTTCCTATTTTTAAGCTATGAAAGTTGCTGAAATGCCAGGAGTTTGGTTAGGGGTGAGTAGGGTAGTCTGGAGTGTTTTTAATCTTGTGTTCAGTGTTCTTGGTAACATTAGAAGAAGAGCAGAGTCATGAATTCAGCCAGATTTTTGGCTCAAGCAGCCTCCCCTAAGTGCTCCTCACATGGGAAAAAAAAAAAAAAAAACACCTAGTGCTTCAGTTGACAGTAAACAGAACCTGAGCCAGGGATGTGACCTGGCTGCCAAACCAAGAGAATACAATCTGAAGTGGCAAAATAGAAGGCTACTGGCCAGGAAAAAGGTTATAATCCCAGGGTTCACTCTGCTGTGGTTAGCTCACACCTGGTGAATGGTGTTTCCTTTTGTGTCCAAAGAGTAGCTTGACAAATTGGAGTTTGCCCAAGTTGGGTGACAGGATGATGAACTGCTAGAATTCTTTGAGGAACAACTGGAGGATTTGGGGTAGTTAAGTCTGGAAACTAGAACACTGGGGTGTAGGATAACTATTTTGAAACAATTCATAGGCCTATCATTTAGAAGAGCTAGCTTCTTCAGTGTAAGCTCAGCAAATACAACTTAGACCAACAGGTGTACATTACAAAGTGGCTGATATTGTCTCTACAAGAGGAAGAATTTTCTAACCCTGTGAGTATGCAGAAAACAGCAGTTCTGAAGGTAAGGACTTAACTTTAATAGCTAGTGCATACGCGTATTAAAAAAGAGGTTTGCTTACCCAGCACCAGAAAATTCATGAATAGGATGGGAAGTTTAGACAAATGACCCGAGCTAAGACTCTCTCAGATTCAAAGGTTCTAATACCAAGTTTAAAAGAAGGTGTTAACTATTTGCCTCTCACAGACCCCATGCAAGTATTAACTATAGAAACTATGTTTAAAATTGACTCTGGGGCCAGGAGATGGCTCAATGGGTAAAGATACTCGCTGTCAAGTTGACAACCTGAGTTTGATCCCCAGGATCCACATATTAGAAGGAATCAACTTCTGCAACTTCTGAGTCATGGCAAGTGTGCTCATTAACATACATACACACAATAAATGAATAAACATAAGAAAAAATTAAAGTACAGACTGGAGAGATGGCTCAGTGGTTAAGAGCACTTGCTACTCTTGCAGAAGACCCAAGTTCAGTTCCCAGCACCCACATGGTGGCTCACAACCGCTGTAATTTCAGTTCCAGGGAATCTGATGCCCTCTTCTGGCCTCTGCAGGGACTGCACAAATGTGGTGCACTTCATGCAGGCAAATAGTCATACACAAAAAATAAAAGGAAATAAAATCTTTTAAAATAAAATTAGACTCTAAGGTAGAATATCAAAGAAATAAAGGGTAGAGAGTAAAGAAACCCAAACCTACTTTGTTTTCCCTGGTGTTTATAAAATTCTTTGTATAAAGGTTTAGGTAGTAGTACTATGTATGTACGTTTTTGCCATAAAAACCTAAATGCTTGGTGTGTTTTCTTTCTTATCAGGGTTCCGGCCCTTTTAATATGTTGTTTTCAGAGTATAATACTTGGATGAGATTTTCCTTAACCAAATATCTATATCTTTTACAAGATAGTATTTAAATAATAGTAGCTTATGTCCACAGATCAAAGAACCAGCCCTGTGGAACAACTGGTACATTAGAACTTATTAATCATTAATAATGAAGGAGCATCCAGTAAAATGTATACATTAGGATACCTTGTTTCTTCCTAACACTCAGTGAAGCAGGTTAGTAATTACCATTTTCATTTACTAATAAGGAAACTAATTCTTGGAAATGCTTGCCTACCATGATCACTGAGCTGGTGCTACAATGCAGATCTTTCAATTTCTAGGCCAATCTTCCAATAGAAAACACTACTGCTTTCTTCAAGCAGGTTTAGAGCCTTACTTGAATATATATATTATGCTCTTCTCTCTTAATTATTCAGGTTCTGTTGGCAGATTGTGTTGATGAAAGACAGCCTCTAAGTGCTGTCTCTAGTTCGTTTTCTGTCGTAAAGAAAGTCACCAGCATATACTAGTGCTGACATCTGAGAATACTTGAACATCTCTTTGAAAAAAGGGACAACACTTACCCTGAACAAAACTTCCAGCGGGGTATGGTGGTGAATACCTGTAAACCTAGCACTTGGGAAGTAGAGGCAGGAGGATCAGGAGTTTAAGATTATTCTCATCTTAATCACAAGAATTCGAGGTTAGCCTGAGCCCCTGAGACCCTGTCTCAAAAAATAAAAACAAACACTTTTAAGGATGTGCAGAGGATAGCATTTGTCAGATGGAGTGGATTTGACTGGGCAGTGTAGCAAAACTCTTATGAGGCAAAAAGACCTGGGTTTAAATCTCTGTTCTGCCACCTACTAGCTATGATATCATCCTTGGAACCTCAGCTTCGTTACATGTAAGATGGAAACAATAAGGTTTAAGGTTGTTGAGAGGATCAAAGATGAGAATGAATGTAAAAGTACAAATACTATGCTGTTTTGAAAAATAGGTCACTGTATGTTATCATTAGTTGTCTTTTACACATTTTCTATTGTGAAATTTTTGTGTCCCCTAAAAACTTTTGCTGAATAAATCCTACTCAGTGGTATTCTGCTATGCCAATAATCAGTAACAGAACAACAGGACAAGTGAGTCCTGCGTGCCCAGCCTAACGTTGACCTCTTATAGTACAAAGTAGCCTGAAATTAGGCCCTTCCTCCAGTGATTAGAGAGCATGGTCCAAAGGTTGTGACGCAGGCCAGCCTGATCAACTTGGAGTTCCAGAAAGGTCTGGAGATGTATGAGTGTTGAGTCAGTTGGGAGGTGCCTTGGTGGAGAGAACAATAAAGTGAAAAGACACATCTCTTAATTAGCAGAATGTAGGAGTGGACAGGAAGCCTGAATCAGAGTTGTCATTCTTAACTGAGCTGTCACCGTAGCCTCTTAGAACCACAATTTCTTCATCTGTAAAGAGAAATTAATAAGCCAGGTGTAGGGGCCCATGCCTCTAATCCCAGCATCCTGTAACGCTGAGGCAGGAGAAGCACGTGCCAGTATCCAGCCTGGACTACCTAAGACCTATCTCAAAACAAAAACAAACAGAAATAACAAAACCCACCCACAGCAACAAAGGAGGTAGGGAAATAATGTCCACCTACTTGCGATGATGTGACGTTCAAGCAAATACTTGTGTTTGAAATTGGAGCACCAACCAGCACTGAGGACGAGTTTAATAAACTCGAGTCACTGTTAGCATTATGTTTCAATGATTTGAGAATACCTTAGTACAATAATGAACGGTGTCTTCCCAAGAATAATTTATAGCTTGGTTGTTGGAATGCAAGCAAGGGCGACTACGATTCGGGAGCTGTTTCAGTCTTAAAGTGCTTTAAGACAAGCAGTCTAGAAGCTGCCGCCTAACGCCTACAGGTGCGCGCTGGTGGCGGGTTGCGGGGAAACGCTACGGAGCCGGGCTTCCAGGGTCACATGGCCCGAGACCCCGCCCCTATCCACGGGTCCCAAGCGGCTGCGACAGCACAGGGTGCGCGTGCGCCGAACCCAGCGCGCTCTGCGGCGCGGTCCGCGGTGGAGGCGGCGCGAGCTGTGAGCCGGACGCCGATGTCTCTGCGGGGCCCGGCGGTCTTGGGACCTGGTTCCCGAGGGTCGTTGGACGAGGCTGGGGCCGAGGACCGCGAGGCGTCGGCCCTGGCGGCGGCGGGAGCCGCTCTGGAGGACGATGAGGACGATGGCCGCCGCCGGGGCCTGCTGCGCTGGGACGGCTTCTCGGCCTGGCTGCACTGCGTGTGTGTGGTGGGCTTCGACCTGGAACTGGGCCAGGCGGTGGAGGTGAGGCCGGCCGCACCCCGAGTTCGCCCTGCGCCCCCGCCGCGGCCAGGTCCCCTGCGGCTGCGCATCCGGGCGTGGCCCGCCTCCCCTCCGAGGGCCAGCTGGGCTGCGGTCCACCGACCCTGCCCGCGGGAGGATCCTGGTCTGTGGCGAGGGGTGAAAAGTTCTCCGTGCGCCCCTCCTGAATACTTGCGGATATTCATCTGCTTGAAAACCCCAGCAACGCTGTGGAAACCGAAAGGGTTAGCTACACCTAGAAAACGGCTGCAGAGGCAGGATGTTTGCTTGGGACTTACCCTGGAGAGGAACAATACCCTGACATATGGTGAATTACAGTAGCCAAACGTGCAGGTCCAACTGTGTAGGCTTGCAGATTGTTTTGTCATTTCGATAACTCAAAGCATTCCGCTAAGCCCAAATGCTTGTCTAAGCATGCATTTTCTCCTTTTGTTCCCCATTTCTGAGTGATGTGGCGCCGGCCCCCACTCCTTCCAGTTCCTCCCCTCTGATTAAGAATGGAATCCGAGGCCTCTTGAATACTGGGCCAGCTCTCTGCCTCAGAGCTACGTCCCAGCTGCTGTTGTTTCTTAAGAACGCTGCTGTAAAGCTAGTAAGACAGGGAAAATTCTTTGCTTATAAGGCAGTCAACTTAGCCATCTTTCTATATAGTACCTAAAGCCTTAGAATTGTACTCCTTTTTGGCATCGTTTGGGGTCCCTTTTGTAGCATAAGCGGCTGTCTTGTCCAAGGAAAACATTTTTAGAGGAATATATGTTTAGAAGTTTTAATTTTTTGATCTTTTGGTGGTGGTGAAAGATTCTGATCTCATTCTATCTAACTTTGGTGGCCTAATTTGGTTAATGTAATTAGCCAGGGAGGTTATTCTCAATGAGGAGCTACTACTTTTTGTAAAATACTTGTTGATAGAATAAGTTACTACCTGGAGCAGTTATCTTCTTTGAGGCAGAAATAGGAGTTCCCAAAGAGTAAGACGATATTTACAAGCCAATATTATATAATGTTAAATTGAAGTTACATGTGTAGCAAAATGATTTAAGCAGCAGAGGTTATATTTGATTGCATTTTAAAATAGCCAAAAGAGATCCTTTTGGGTTTTCACCATTTGGAACATTTAAAAAAATATATTATTTTATGTGTATGAGTGTATTGCTTGCATGTATGTAAGTGCATGCGTGTGGTGCAATGTCTGAAGAGGTCAGAAGAGGGAGTCAGATCCCCTGGAACTGGGGTTACTGGATAGTTGTCAGCCACTATGTGGGTGCTGGGAACCAAACCCCAGTCCTCTGCAAGAGCAGGCAGTGCTCTTAACTGCTCAGTCATTTCTCCAGCCCCCTGGAACATTCTTCATAACATGAATTATTTTTTTTGAGACAGGGTCTCCCTGTAGCCCCTGCTGTCCTGGAACTCACTATGTAGGACCAGGCTGGCCTCGAACTCACAAAGATCTGTCCGCCTCTGCCTCTCAACTGCTGGGATTAAAGGCGTGCACCACCATGCCCAGCTCAAATTATCCCTTCAGAAAGAAAACAAATAAAAACCAAACAAAAAACAAGCAAGGGTTCAATGAGATGGTTCAGCAGGTAAAGGCACTTGATGGAAAGAGAACCAACATCCTGTCCTGAGGGAGGGAGACCTTAAGATCTTTTGAGCTGAGAGGATTGAAAAAGATGCTGAGGAAGGGGATGTGCCCACCTTCTTTTCCTCTGAGGTAGTCCTGGTACCATTACCACAGAATCCAAGTGTCTCAGAAACAAGGATTAAAATCCCCTGGATTTTATATTCTTTGTCATTTATAACTTTGAAATCATCTGATTGTATAGTAAAGCCATAAATTAGTACAGAATCACCTCATTTATTCAGAACCTTTTCCTTCAAGACAGAATACTCATGGTTGAAAGCTTGACTAAAAAAATTATAAAGCTAAGAAATACTGTTCCTAATTCTAAGAGACTAGAGGGGGCTGGAGAGATGGCTTGGTGATTAAGAGCACTGGCTGTTCTTGCAGAGGACCGGGTTCAATTCCCAGCACCAACATGGCAGCTAACAGCCATTCATAACTCCAGTTCCAGGGAAATCCAACACCCTTTCTGACATCTGCAGACATTGTACAACATGGGTGCACTTACACACATGCAGGCAATACACTCATATACATAAAATAGTAAATAAAATATTTTTAAAGAGACTAGAGTATTAATATTTGAATTTTTTGTTAGTGATCACCTCCCCCTTTAATTTTGTGCCAATCAAGAGTTGATTTTTAGGAAGAAGTTTTCTTGAATAAATTCAAGTAAAGGGAAATTGTAAGGATTCTGGGCAGTCTCCTAGATCCCAAATGCAAGACACTGGGAGGAACCCCATGGGATTTTGTCTGTGGAGCAGTGTGGCCGTTTTCTCTGAACTTCTTTGCATGTCTTCCATTCTCTAAGGCCAGTTTCTTCTGCAAAAGTTTTAATCTCTGCTGCCCTATGTTTGGTTTTGGATTACAGTGGTAGAAATTTTAGCCAAACTCTGCTTTTTTTCTTTTAGAAACAGACTGAAGCTCAAGGCAAATACTCGGGTATCTATCCCAGCAAGGGTCAGTGCCCATTTCTGTGCAGTCAGCTGTGGTCAGTACAGGCTAGTGGCCACCCAGGCTTCTAAAGCATGGACTGGGGAGCAAGCCTCTAGACATAGGCTATGTGTCCACTTTTATTGGTGAGCATTTTTTAAAATTATTTATTATTTTTATTTTATGTGTATGTGTGTATTGCCTGCATATAGGTAAGTGCACTCATGATGTGCAGTGCTCGCGGAGACCAGAAGAGCCTGTTGGATCCCCTGGAACTGGAGTTATGGACAGTTGTTAGCTGCCATGTGGGTGCTGGGATTCGAACCCGGGTCTTCTGCAAGAACAACCAGTGTTCTTAACCGCTGAGCCATCTCTTCAGCCCCTGATGAACATTTTCATAAACAGTTTGCCAGATGATTAAAGAATCTTCACAGAATTTTAATATTTAATCATTAATATTATCTATACAACATAGGGGTTATTAACTATATATTGGAGATGTACTTCATTGTAGGTTGATTTTTTCCATAAGTTGGGATTGCTGTCTGAACCTCTCTAATACCCAAATTTTACAAGAACAAGTCATTAATGACTTTCTATTTTGTGTTTAAAGGTTTATCTTCATTTATGTGTGTGTGACTGTAAGCCATGTATGTGTGGTTACCTGCAGAGGCCAGAAGAGGGTGTTGGATCTCCTGGAGCTGGGGTTCCAGGTGGTTGTGAGCTGATATGGGTGCTAGGAACCAAACTCTGGTCCTGTGGAAGAGCTTTTAACCTCTGAGCCATCTCTCTAGCCCCTATTTCTATTTCTTGAAGGCTATGACCTGTCAACTTGTTGAACAGAATTCTAATCTAATAAAAATTGCCCTGAGCCTGGAGAGATGGCTCAGCAGTTAAGAACACTGGCTATTCTTGCAGAAGACCCAAGTTCAAATCCTAGCACCCACATGGCAGCTAACAAACTGTCCGTAACTCCAAGTTCCAGGGGATCTGACAGCCAGTCTTCTATCCTTCTCCACCATTGCATGACGTGGGTGCACTTACTTACATGCAGGCAATACACACATACACATGCAAATAATAAATAAAATAATATTTTAAATTTAATATTTTAATAAATTTTAATAATAAATAAAATATTTAATATTTAAATTTGATATTTTAGTATTTAAATTTAAAAATTTTTAAAAATTGCCTAGGCTTTGGAGTTTTGAATATTTTCTAGTCATTTGATTATTGGCCATTTGCCAGCTGTGTCTCGTTTTCATTAACTATAAAACAGCAAAACAGGTATGAGTGCTGCTAGAGGTTAGTAGGTGAGGTAGACGTGAGAATTAATGCCTCTTCTTGAATACCTGGCCAATATGTATGTCAGTATGAGACTTCTTGGCTGCCACTCCTGGTATTCTGCCTTTAAGTAATTTTTATTTATCATTTGTATTTTTTATGTGCATTAGTGTTTTGCCTGCATATATGTAAGTGCATCACATGCATACCATGCCTGCACAGAGGCCAGAAGAGGGTGTGGGATCCTCTGGAAGTGGAGTTATGGATGGTTGTTAGCTACCATGTGTGAACTAGGAATCGAACCCAGGTCCTCTGGAAGAACAAGTATTCTCAACTGCTGAGTTATCTCTCTAACCCTTAAGTGATTTTTTTTTTTAAACACAATTTTATTTTATTTATTTTTAGAGTATCTTTTATTTATTCTTTGACAATTGCATGCATGTATACAATGTATTTTGATGACCCCCACCCCCAACTCTCCCCACTCCCACTCCCAGACACTCCCTACTAGGTCTTCACAGTCATACTTTCTCCTCCCCTTTTTGGTAATGTGGAGTCCCTTTAGTGCTGCCTGCTGGAGTCTTAACTGACCTTGTTGGCTTGCCCTTGTGCAGGTCTTGTGCAGTTAACTATAGCTTCAGCGAGTTCGTGAGTGCAAGGACCATATCATGTCCAGAGGACAGCATTTCACAGCACTCCTCCCCATCCTCTGGGTCTTAGTTCTGTCCTCTCTTCCAAGAATGTTCCTGAGCCTTGGATATATGGGGCGAGGGATGGAAACGGAGTCGATGTAGATGTTCCATTTAGGGCTGAGCACTCAATAGTCACTTGTTCTTAGCACCAGTTATGAGTGTATTGGTGCCTACTGCAGAAAGAGGCTTCTCTGGCCAGGGTTGAGAGCAACACTAATGTATGATTATAACTATAAATACTTAGAAAGCAGTTTGACGGTATGTCCATTGGCAAAACAACATTAGTAGGTTCCCCCTCCACCCCCTTGGAGCCTATGACCTCCTGAGCCATAGGCTTTTGACCAGGTTTATAGTACCAGACTTGAATTCCCTTCTGTGCAGCAGGCCTCAAATCCAGTCAGAAAGTGGTTGACTATTTTAGCAGTGGGGACATCCTGCCTGGCACGTGGGTATTGTCACATTCAGGGTCCAGAGCGGGATAAGACCGTTGCCTTTGTTCTTCCCTCAGTGGCCTGCTTTGTATCTTCTGGTACTATGAAAGCTAGCTAGCAGGCAGGAAATTCTCAGCTTGATTTCTCTGTCCTTCAAACAAAGTTTGTTGTCGGAGACCTGGTTTTATATGTAAATCATCAATATTAAAAGCTTTTCCTAGTCTAGTACAGTGGCATCATATGTCTATAATCCCAGCACTTGGGAAGTAGAGGCACGAGAATTAGTTTAGGACTGGCTTGGCTACATGAAATTCTGTATCAAAAAAACAAAGGAAAGAAAGAAAGAAGGAAAACATAACCACAACAACAAAATGTCTTCCTAGATCAAGCTTGTTATATTTTATTTTGTTAATAATTTATGATCGTGTGTATGTGTCTGCAAGTGTGTACATGTATGGCTTGTGTTGTGTGTGTGTGCATGCACATGTATGGATTGTGTTCTACTTGTTAAAGAAAATTTTATGTTATTAAGAGCAGTACAGTCCATCAATTTATTGTATGAGTTAAAGGTTTCATTGTTGCTGGTTTCTGCTTTCCTGTTTAAAAAAAAATTAACTGTAGTGAATCCAGGCCAGCTATGACTACAGGAAGACCCTGTCTCAAAAAGACCAAAAGAAAGAAAGAAACAAAAAACCCCAAAATCTTTTCTTTTTGATCTTTTTGAGGCAGGGTCTCCCCTGTAGCCCCAGCTGTCCTGGAACTTAACTATGTAGACCAGGCTGGTCTTGAACTCACAGAGATCCTCCTGCTTCTGCTGGGACTATAGGCATGTGCCACCACGCCCGGCTCCCTGACACTTTTTTTTTTTTTTTTTTTTTTTTTTTTTGTAAATTGATGCTGGAGATTGAAGCCAAAGCTTTATACATTCTAAGCACACATTTTATATACCTCCCCCCAAGCCCCTGAAGATACATACTTTGTTTATAGATGGAATGTTGGAGTGTTTGTTTGTTAAAGGGAAACTTTTATACCATTTTTTAAGAGAGCAGTTAGCAGGTTTGGCTCTCTTTCCCTCTTACTTGAATCACTTCCTGTTCCCTGTAATCTAACAAGGTAGACCAAAGTTTTCTTTATCTTAGCAAAGTTTCTATTCATTCTTTGAAGAGGTTAAAGTGTTGTTTCCTTTAGTTCTTTCCCTCTCAACTAGGTAACATAGCCTCAGTATTTGATCCTCACTACTTTGTCTTAATGGCAATGATATTCCTGTGGTGTCTCATTGAATCATTTATTCAGAAGATTCTTAGTGAGCAGCTGCCACGTTCCGTACATAGATATATTCTTGATCATTCCTGTCTCCATTCAGTCCACAAGCTAGCAAGGACAGTGGTCATTTCTGGTAGGAAGAAGGGCACAGTGCTAATAGTGGCCTCCCAGTTTCATTGTGAATTGTTAGCACTTTACAATAGCTTGATAAAATTCTAGGACTGAGAGATAAAAGCCTTTAGCAAGCTCTTGAACACTAAGGTCCTCAGATTTTGCAAAGATTTCTTTGGTCTTATTCTAATTTTGTTGGGAAATTATATAGTCCCAGTCTGGAGATAATCTGAGGCATCCCTTGTCCACTTAATATCAGGCTTTATGCATTTATGAAACATGAACAGTTGCATCTAAATGTTACCTTATTTAGAGTTACATGTAGGCTAAAGGATGGTGGTGCATGCCTGTAATTCCAGCACTTGGGGAGGTTGGGTGTTGGAGGCAGGAAGATCAAGTGTTGAAGCTTAGTAGTGAGTGCAAGGCCATTCTGGGCTAAATTAGACATTGTCTTAAAAAATGCTTTGAGTGACACTCTACGCTGTTTATTCCACATTTAAACTAGTCATGTTTTTAGGAGTATAAATCACCAGTCAGCAGTAGATTGCGGTCCAGCCTATCCTGATACTGTAATGTCAGGTCATTTTCCACTTTTAAAAATAAGCAGACGTATTATAGAAGGGTAACATATATAGTGAGAAGAACTCTAAGAATAATCTTCGTAAAGTGGGCATATCTAGATAGATCAAGAAAGAATTACCACTGCCTCAAAATATTCTCTCAATTTTTCTTTCAGTTATGGTCAGTTACCTTCCCTTCTCAAGGTTAACCTGCCCATGTCAAGCCAATTTTATGCTGGTGTCAGGTGAACAGTCAATTCTCAGCTTTGCTAAACTGAATCATAGTTTGAGATCATGTCAGGGAATTTTATCTGGGTGCTTACACCCTCCTTAGATTGCATAACTTAACTCATTTCTGTGGTTCAGCTTAAATGGCACTTTTTCAGGGAAGCCCTGGCCCAGTCCTTGGTGTATTTTATACCACTTAGCACACTTTAGCTCTTATGATGAGCCTTGCTCCTCTCATCCTTATTAAAACATGGTCACATGCCTGGGTTTCTGGGTAGTTGTCTTTTTTTTTTTTCCCCTAAATTTATTTCAAAGGCATCTCTTTTTTAGCCTTCTAGTAAAACAGAAAACTTGCCTTTATACCACCTTGCCACATATACTGAAACTTGTCTTTCTTGGCACTGCCTATCATCAGCACTTTGCCGGCTTAGCTGTCCCATTGATTGCTTATTACACAGACAGTTTCACATGAAAAACAAAGTTGTTTGGGGACTAACAGAAATGTATGGCAGGATTCTTCCTGATCTTCATTTTGTGTATGTAATCAAGAGAGAATGACAGTTTTCATAGTTTTAACTTGATTATAGATGACACGATGAGATTGATAGACTGCTAATGATATTAACTGAACTGTTGAACAGCTGACTTCAGTCAGATAATTCAGTTAGATATTTCTAGTGAGTTGACTGTGTCCTGGTCATCTGTCTCATTGAGCTATCCTCAATACATGCCATCTGTTTTGTAGTACAAATCACTGCTCACCATGTCTACCTTCTAGCCACTGGAAGGGAAAAGGAATAAGTCATATCCATATCCCTCCTTTTCTTCCCCCTTGGTTTATGTCTTCCCAACAATTTTGAAACATTCATAAACTTAACAGAAAAATTAGCACAGTAAAGTAATATCACACAGTCACCACCAGTTCTTAATATTTTACCATTTTGCTCATTCCTTCTTTCTTCCCTCTTCCCTTTTCTCTCTTCTACCCCTCCCTTCCCTATCTGTATGCTTGTATGTGGTACACATGGGTTTTTTATACAGTTTTTGAGGGGCAACATATTATACAGATGATACACTTTTTCCCTGCCCCTTTAAGGGCAGTATGTGGATTCTGGGGCTTTACCCTAACCTTGCTGACTCAGAATTCGAGATAATTTTTGTAGAGAGGCATGTTTAAGGTGTAAGATTTTGAAATATCTCTTTAGATAGACTTTTTTGTTACTGTGAACACTGGTTCTCAAAATGTGGTCTCAGCCAGGCATGGTGGCATATGCTTATAATCCCAGCATGTGGGAAGTAGAGGTAGGAGGATCAAGAACTCAAGGTAATCTTTAGCTACATATTGAATTTTAGGCCAGCTTGGACTACATGAATCTGTCTCAAAAACAATAAAGCCCCACAAAACTGTGAGACTCCCTGAGATCAGGTAGTCTTCTGGAGTTTAAGGCTAGCCATGGCTACAAGAGACCCTGTTTAAAAACAATGACAGCAGCAGCAGCAACAACAACAAAATCAATGACAAAAAGAGGGAGGTCTTGCTATGTTGCTCAGGTTGGCATCACATGCCTGAACTCAAGCAATCCTCCTGTTTCCATCTCCTGAATATCTGGACCACAGACAAGTGTTTCCTGTGCCTTGCTCTCTATGAAATATCTTAATTTAGAAGAGGAGGAACAATTATTATTATTTAATGCTCCATTATTTAACAGAAGAGTTAAATAAGAACAGGAAGTAAGTTTTTCAGAGACTGAAAAAATTTTGGTGGAAGATGAGAATTGATTGGAATCCTAAAATTTACATAATCCACATTTTACCTTACATAATAAAAAATTAGGTGCCTGTTCAGTTAAGAAAAACTGTAGGAGAGAGGAAAGGGAAATCATTTATTTCATGTCCTGGATAGAATTTGATAAGCAAGCTCAAATTACGCTTTTCCTAAGCATAACCAAAGGAAGTAGCGGGGAAGTTCAGAGCCAGTTTAGGATTTATGGATGGGCTTTGTATTGAAATATCAGGACCTTCAAAATCTTCCGTAAAAATGCAGTGTGTGGAATAGAAAATAATTTAGGTTAAAAATACATGAATAGATTTTCTTTGAAATGAAAATGTTAAACAATAGTTGTACTGAAAAAGTGAGGAAACACTAATTTTCACTTCAAGACTTTAAAAAAGAGATTTATTTTTATTTATGTCCATGTGTATATCTGCAGGGGTGAGGGTAGGAGGGAGGCTGCAGTGGAGGCCGGAAAAGGGTCTCCTATCCTCTGGAGTTGGAGTTATAGAAGTTGTGAGCCAGGATTTGAACTGGGGCTTTTGCAAGAGCAATGCATGCTCTTAACTGCTGGGCTGTTTCTCCAGCCCCCACTTGGTTTGAATTATTAGCTGTGCTCAGGCACAGGCTGTTTGTGGGCTTTTGTTTGTTTCTTTTAGCTCAGATAGTCACATACTTTAAAAGCTTCCCATTTAAAATACTAAAAAACCCGGATCCTCAGTGGTTTTTAGTGTTTTAAAACTATACCATTCAATTAATAACCACTATCCACTTGAGAAACATTTTCATTGCTCCTAAAGGAAACCCATGTCTCCTACCTACCTTTTCTCCCAGCCTTCAGCAACTGCTGATCTACTTTCTGTTAGATTTGCCTCTTCCATACATTTCACACAAATGGAGCCATACAGCATGTGGTTTTCTGTCTGTCTTTTCTCCATGCTTCATGGAGTATGGTCCAGCCTTTCAATATTGCAGCACGATATTGTCATGTGCAAAGTTCATGCTTGAGACTACACTATCACATTACCAAAAAAGTGTCTCATAATGTTTTAAGTAAGTTTACAATGTGGTGTTGGACAGCATTCATACCTACCGTGCAGTGCTTGCAGCTTGTTGGCCACCGATTGGTCTAGTTGTCAGGACTTCATTTCAATGGCATTTTTATGCCATTTGTGTTTGGATATATTGCAAACCTAGTCATCATTTGATAGAAATTATTTATACTTTGTGGCTATTGTGAATAATGCTGTAAAGAATATTCATGTATAAGTTTTTATGTGAGTATATCTTTTTGCTTCTTTTAGTTAGTTGCTTGGCCATATAAGGTAACTCTATGTCCTAACTTTGTGAGATACTACCAGACTGTTTCCACTAGCAACATGTGAGGGCTCCAGTTTTTCCTGATCCTTGCCACTCCTGTTCTCATCTTGTCTTTTTGATTCCAACTGTCATAGTGGCTGTGAGTGATCTTTTATTTTGGGTTCATTTGCATTTCCCTAAGGGCTAATGATGTTGAATGTCTCTTCCTCTGCTTATTAGCGTATGACACATGAGAAGGCTCTTTTTCCTGGTTTGGTGATACTAGGGATTGAACCCAGAATGTCCCACATGCTAGATAACACTGTACTGCTGAGTTACATCACCAGCTTTGTTTTTACCGTGTGTGTGTGTGTGTGTGTGTGTGTGTGTGTGTGTTACTAGCAGTAACTGTTGCTAATTTTCTTCCGAGGTCATAATTTTCACACTGAGATGGGAAGGTTAGGGTAGGCAAGAATAGCAGATAGACATACTACTGTAGAGACAGTCTTATTTAAAACACTTCATGAGCTTGGGGTGTAGTTCCAGAATGTATATAGAAACGCTTTTCAGAGATACATTTTTTTTCTCTCATCATACTTAGTCTTTAATAATTATATAAAATAGGGACTGGGGACTGGAGAGATGGCTCAGCGGTTAAGAGTACTGACTGCTCTTACAGAGGACCCGGGTTTGATTCCCAGTACCCACATAGCGGCTATGAATTGTCCTTAACTCCAGCTCCAGGGGAATCCGAAGCCCTCTTCTGACCTCCATGGCATTGCATGACACAGGTGCACTCATACATGCAGGCAATACACTCATACACATAAAATAAAAATAATAAAATATTTTTTAAAAGTATATAAAACTTTTTAGCTTGTCACATACTTACACCTTCCTTATTTTTTTAAGTCAAAAGAATCTAACATAGATAACAGAGCCTGTGATCATACCTTAAGCTGTCCTATACTTTAAAATTTTTTTCTTTTAATTTTTTTTTACATTTATATGTGTGTGCAGGTTTTGTGTGTGTGTGTGTGTGTGTGTGTGTGTGTGTGTGTGTGTGGGGATAAATCAAAAAATAAAGATAGTAGAAAAGATACTGCTGCAAAATAGATTTTAGAGCAGAAGGTAATTTTATAGGTCACTAACCTTGCTAGTATGATTGAGATCAGCAAACTCGGGGTTAATTTAGCTCTAATCAGACAATATTTTATTTTTTGAGATGGTCTCAGTATATGGACCAGCTTGGCATGGAACTTTCCATGTAACCCAGGCTGATCTTGAGCTCACAGTCTGTTTACCCGAGCCTATTAAGTGCTGGGCACCAGTATATCCAGTTTGTAATAAGATTTGTAAAAGATATGACTTAAATAGAGCATAGTAGTAATGGGTTGCAGGTGTTATTTCTGCTTTAAAAGTACCAAGTAAAATCATCTCAACATGAAGAAAGGGAGACTTGGGTACACCAAAAACATATTGATATTAAATACTGTTGATTGGTTGGAACTAATTTGAGGGTATATCCTCTAAGCAAAATGTTTTTTTTTTTTTTAAGTGTCTCCTAAAAAAAAAAAAAAGTGTCTCCTCTAGGTTAAAGACTATTGTAGGTGCAAGGACAGTGAATAAAACAAGACAGTTCTTTCCTTTATGAGTTGTGGAGACTGAGTTAAATAATTAATTACACAAAATCTGTAGTTAATTTGATATTTTTCCCCACCCACAAACACTGCAAATAGTAGACTAGAGTTATAGCTCGGTGGGGAAGTCTTGCTGTACTTCTTGAGAGTATGTGAGGTCCTGGGTTCATGTCTCAGCAGTATGGAAGGAGGAAAAAAAAAAAAGCAAGTAGTTATTATATAACATAAAATGGGAACCCGATTTAGGTGTATGTGTGTGAGAGAGACAGGGAGAAGGAGAGAGAGAAGCAAAGGAGTTGTACATCACTTCAGGTTTTGTAGTTAACTGGTGGAGAGCTGTCCACACTCACAGGTGAAATGCTTATTTCTTGGAGGACCAGGAGGAGGATGGGACAAGGTAGCCCATAGAACAGGGAGACCACATTGTTTGCATATGTGGGCCACAGTAAGAAAGCTGCTGAAGAATTTAGTTTTTACCCTGATTGAGTCAAAGATACAGACTAGGAGAGAGGGAGGGAACTTGACTGCTGTTAGTGAAGAGCCACAGGAGCTAGAACTGTAACTCAGAAAGCCTGGCAAGAGCTTGGAGAGAAAGGTGTGATGTGATGACACAGGGCACTGAGCGTGATTATAGTAGAAACTTGGGAGACATGACAGCAGTTAAAACAACAGTGTCAGTGGACCATTGGTGTGGACGGTATACCTTTATGTTATAGAAGCAGAAACAGCCATGGACTGCTTAGAGGACACACCTGATTACAGCCAAAATCGGTTTGGGTACTGATACTGTACATGGTGTGACATTGCCTCTGAAAGTCTGAAAATGTTTTTTGCCCAAGGTCATGGTGAGTAATTATGAACTATAAGCTTAAAAGAAAAAAACTTGCGTGGCAGTGCACGCCTTTAATTCCAGCACTCAGGAGGCAGAGGCAGGCGGATCTCTAATTTCAAGGCCAGCCTGGTCTACATAGTGAGTTCTAGGTCAGCTGGGGCTACAGCTGTCTCAAAAAGACCAAAAAAAAAAAAAAAGGAAAAAAAGACTTGAAGTAGAGAATATTTAATAGGGAGTAGCTGAAGGTTTGGGTTAGGGTGAAAATGAACAATAACAAAGAAAGGGGAAATGCTAATTTTTAAAGTTCTTGTCTTCTGTTAAAGCCGGTTGGGATACACATACACTTAACAATGTTTCTTAGAAATAGATGAAAGAATAGGATCTGTGCCTATGGTAACCATCCCAGCACATCCTGTTTTAGATACATCTCTCCTCCTCTTTTCTTCCCAGCCAGACCCCTCCATCCTCTCTTCTTTCCCTCCCTCTCTACTTGTCTCTGCTCTGTTCTGAGAATTGAACTCAGGGCCTTGTGCCTGCTACACATATGCATTTCAAATGTTCTGTTATCTTCCTACAAACCATCTGTGTGGTGTGCTGTGGCTATTTTGACGATGTATTGGTTGGCTTAAACAGCAGATATTTTCACAGTCTGAAGGATAGGAAGTCTCAGATCAAGGTGACAGGCAGTGTTTTTTTGTTTTGCTTTCCTCTCTTCTGTGCTCTCCCTGCCTGGTAGACAGAAAACTTTCATTCTCCTGTTCTGTTTGTAAGAGTTCTAATCCCATCATGAAGACTGCACTCTCATGACTTAATTTCCTCTCAGTTGCCCATTTCCAGTTACCATCATACTGTGGATTAGGGCCTCAATTTAAGAATTTGGGGGAGATACAGTTCAATTCACAGTACCATCCAGATGAACTACAAGTTTCAGGATTTGAGTCCAACTATTCCAACCACATTTAAAAAAATATTTATTATTTATTATTTTATGTGTATGTGTGTATTGCCTGCATGTAGGCAAGTGCACCCGTGCAATTCCCACGGATGACAGAAGAGGCCATCAGATCCCCTGGAACTGGAGTTTCGGACAGTTGTTAGCTGCCATGTGGGTGCTGGGATTCGAACCCGGGTCTTCTGCAAGAACAACCAATGTTCTTAACCACTGAGCCATCTCTCCAGCCCCAACCAACCACAGTTTTTTTTGTTGTTGTTGTTGTTGTTTTTTTAGTTTTGAAACCAGTTTTCTGCCACCTCCTGAGGGAGGATTTAGTGTGTGAGTGTTCTTCATAGGGTTTCTCAGAAGAAAATAGTAGCTATTTAAGGCATTCATGTGGTAGGAGAGTCCACTGACTTCTGATCTGATGGGTTATCTTTTCTTAAATATATTCTAGGATTGGGGATGTATTTCTGTGGTAGAGTTCTTGCTTAGCATGTATAAGGCCCTGGGTTCTGCCTCCAGCACCCAGGGGAGTAGGGGATATAGGGAAAAGATGTTCTAGAAAACTGTATTTATCCAGGAAAAAAGTACCAGAAGAAATGCTGCTGCTGGCAGTGCTGCCTCCTCCTCTTCCCCTTCTCTGTGTCTTCTTCCTCCCTCCCCTCCCCCTCTGTCTTCTTCCCCCTCCCCCTCCTCCTTCCCCTCCTCCTA
>NW_008352327.1:172168-308270 GCF_000622305.1 Nannospalax galili
TCCTATGTCCTCCTCTTCCTCCTCCTCATTCCCCTCCCCCTCTGTCCTCTTCTTCCTCCTTCCTCTTCTCCTGTGCCTCCTCCTCCTGTTTCCTCCTCTTCACCCCCCCCAACCCCGTGTCTGCCTCTTCTAATTCCTCTTCCTCCTGTTGTTGCTTTTTGGAGTCAGGGTTTCCTGTAGCCCATGCTGGCCTCAAACTCCTTCCCTTTGCTTCCTCTTGCCTTGACCTCCCCAGTGCTAGGGTTACAGGCATGTACCACCATGCCTGGCCCTGGAGAAATGATGCTGAAAATGCTAAAATCATCTGGTATTAGGGCTAAGTGGATTATGATGGAGAGCCCTTTCCTTAAGGAAGTTATTTCTTTAGGAATGGCTAAGTGAGATGTAGTAAACTAGTTTAATTAGATGCAGTGATGAGTGCATGTTTTAACAAAGGTGATTGAATAGTTCTGCATTTAGATAGGTGGGAATCAAAGCCAGTTTTTAAGAGTAGGCTGCAGTTAACCCCTACCAAGTGTCTCAATTTAGGGACCAAGAAGGATAATAGCCAATAGGGGGAAAGGTCAAAGTTCCGTAACTACAATCTAGTGCAAAGGCAGGAAGAATATTCAGAGTCTAGAGAATTAAGGTACAACGGTACTTTCTGTCACTTAGAAAAAAATTAATCATGATTTCTTTCTATTAAAAGTGACAAAAGCTTAGCCTAAGCGGGCATAAGAAAATTGTTATTGTTTATACTGTCCTTAGTGTATCCTAGGCAAACATTGTGCCACTGAGCTACATCCTCAGCCCTCTTTTTACTTTTTATTTGAGACAAGGTCACACTAAGTTGCCCAGGCTGATCTGAACTCACTCTACAGCCCAGGCTGGCCTTGACCTTCTGATCTCTGAGTCATAGTGCTTGGTATATAGGGAAGACTAAATTATGAGTCTACATGTACATTGCGGGCCTCTTCTCAGGCAGCCCAGATACGTGAGACCCTAGCTCAAAAAACCCAGAGCAGAGCAGAGACAAATCAAAAAGGATTGAATACTTACTTTCTGAAGAGTTCCTTTTGTTTGTTTTGAGATGGCTGTCCTGTAGCTCAGGCTGTACAGGAACTTAATTATGTGGCCCAGGCTTACTCAAACCCATGATGATCTTCCTGCTTATGAGTATACCACCTTGCCCAGCGAGAACACTTTTTTAAAAAAATATTTATTATTTTTATTTTTTATGTGTATGAGTGTTATGCCTGCACACTTTTTATCACTGATAATGTGTTTCGGTCTCTAAGGAGGTCAGGATAGCCCATTGCAGTGGGTTGGTGTGTAGGGTGAGTGCTTTTGAGTCTTGAATTAACTGTTGCTGGTTCTGGCAATAGCTTCTCTGGCCTAAACCTGTTTCCATTACAGGAGCCAAGGGACTGGGCTTTTCCTCAGAAGGTACTGTGGTCACTGCAGGTTCTGAACTAGCCTGTCTAGGAAAAGACATTATGATTATTTAAAGACATGAAGAAATGGTAGGCAATCAGAACAGGCTTTATGATAGAGAGTGGTCTTTGAGGTTTTGTAAACGCTAGGTTATTCTTTCTCCTTGTCTTTTTTCTCTAAATAAGTAATTAGTGATAATACTTAGTGGAATCAATTGAAAATTATTGAGTTGTTTTGTTTTGTTTTTTGTTGTTTTTTGAGACTGGGTCTCTCTGTAGCCCTGGCTAGGCTGGAATGCACTATGTAGACTAGGCTGGCCTTGATCTCACAGAGATCTGCCTGCTTCTGCCTTCCAAGATTAAAGTTGGGTGCCACCATACCTGGCAGAAAATTACTATTTCTTGAATAGATATGGTTCAGATATAGTTTTTCTTTAGATTTTATAAGTTTCACACACACACACAAAAAAAAAGAAGGCCAGGTGTGGTGGCACACGCTTTTAATCTCAGCCCTTGGGAGGCAGAGGCAGGCAGATCTTTGTGAGTTTGAGGCCAGCCTGGTCTATTTAGTGAGTTCCAGGACAGCTGGAGCTACAGGGAGACCCTGTCTCAAAAAGACAAAAAAAAAAAAAAGAGTACGTTTAGATTTGACCAATCTTAGAAATAATTTTGACTTTATTTTGATTTTGTTGTTTATTTTTTTTGAGACAGTTTCACTGTGTAGCACTGACTGCCCTGGTACTTGCTATGTTAGACTAGACTAGCTTCAAACTTGTAGAAATCTGCCTGCTTCTGCTTCCTCAGTGTTGGGATTAAAGGCATGTGCCACCAGGGCTAGCCTCCATTCAGTTTTTGTTTTTGTGGGTTTTTTTTTTTTTTTTTGGTTTTTTTGAAACAGGGTCTCCTTGTAGCCCCAGCTGACCTGGAACTCATTATGTAGACCAGGCTGGCCTTGAAATCACACAGAGATCCACGTGCCTCAGCCTCCTGAGTGCTGGGATTAAAGGTGTGCACCACCATGCCCAGCTGAGGGTTTTTTTTTTTTTTAACCTAAAATAAGTTCTACTCTGTTCTTGCAGCTTGGAAATTAATTTTTTGAGGATCTCACTATGTTTTCTGGGCTGGCCTTGAACTCCTGGGCCCAAGGTATCCTCCTGATCCAGCCTCCCAAGTGGCTGTGATTGTAGGTGCCTGCCACTGCACTGGTGTGATTTCTTAATAGTGATTTGACTACAACCAACTAGAATTTTATAACTCCCCACTAATGTATATGTTTAACAAAATTTAATCCTTTTTCTTCCAGGTAATTTATCCTCAGCATTCCAAGCTTACTGATAAAGAAGTAAGTAAGAATATTATTGTGTATAGTCGTCATTGCATTTCTGTTTTTATTGCTGTGCGAGTGTGTATGCCAGCATATATAGCTCTTGTTTTCTTTTTCAGAAAACCAATATTTGCTATTTGTCTTTTCCAGATTCAAATTCAGGTAACTATCATATGGTGTTTCTCTCAAATCGTGTACTAAGAATACTGGTTATGCTCTTAATAATATTAAAAGTAACGAACATAGCATATTAGAACACATACCTAGCTTTAGCCCAACATACAAATCATTTTGAGTTTTGTTTAATGTTGCCTAGTCTTGTCACTGTTATTTCAGTTTTAGTTCTTAAGACCACTGTTACAGTGTAATGAGGGGAAATGTTCAAAGAACAAATTCTTTTTTAAAAATTTTATTTATTATTTTTATTTTATGTGTTTTATGTGTATGAATGTATTGCTTGCATGTATATAAGAGCAACCCATGTTGTGATAGTGCCCATGAAGGTCAGAAGAGGGTGTCAAATCTCCTGGAACTGTAGTTATGGATGGTTGTTAGCTGCCATGTGGGTGCTAGGAATCAAACTCTGGTCCTCTGAAAGAGCAGCCAGGGCTCTTAACCACTGAGTCATCTCTGCAGACCCAAGTAATTCTTGAAATAAGAGATAGTATGTTTAGGGACTTTAATATGTAATTTATTTTCAGGTTAGCATTTAGGATTTTTTCCAGGAACTCTGCAGAAGCAGTATTTTTTTTTAAGTTATAAACCAATGAGAATCCAGTTGTGAAACATGGCCCCCAGTTATTTTAGTCATTTATATGAATTATGTTCTGTAAAGCACCTGGAATAGTGCTTAGTTTATAGAGCCATGTAAGCATTCGCCTGCTATTAAGCTTGCTCTTACTGGTTCCTTTCAGTTCCCCCTTTGTGTGGTCCTAATCACTGACATCTTTCAGGCTACCCTTTGCTTTCAAAACAGCTTTATAGGCTTACAGTGACCAGAACACAGCCTCCCAGACTACATACAGAACTCTGACAGCAGATCTACTCCAGTTCTCTTTAATTTTGTGGTTACTTCTAATGTTCTGATAATTTAGTTCAATTATTCTGATTTGGGAGATTTGACAGTTATGTAGATTTTTCCCCCTATACATTCAGAGCTCAGCCTTGGTGAAATATGTGAAAGAAAACTAGTATCTTGGCAACATAGATACTGTTTTTGAACAAGTTCAGCAGGCCTTTTGTTCTGACCTGTACTGATTAAAATCTTCAGTTCTTTTTGTCTGTTAATGATATAACAGAGAGGTTGTCTGGACCTATTCTCTTTCACCTAATATTTTCCTAATAAAGTCTGGACATACTATGTTGAATATAGTCAGTATAGATTAGATTTCTAGCACTCAAGGTAAGCTGAGTTGTGTGACTTGCAGGATCTGTGATCAGAATCCTATTTAATTATACAGTAGTACCCTATCTGAACATAGTTGGCTATCTTTTTGCTCTCTCTTACGCTTGCTTGCTCTCTCTTTTTCTTTCTAAATTGTATATGCTTGTATGATATGCTTATGAGGTTCCATGTGCCACCACACATGTGTCACAGTGTGCATGTGGTGGTCAGAGGACAATTTTGTGGAGCTAATTCTCTCCTACCTTTATATGGGTTCTGGAGATCGAGCTCAGGTCCCCAGGCTTGTGCCTTTTACCCACTGAGCCATTTTGCTGGTGTAAGATTCTTACTTGGTGGAAGTGGCATTGACTTGAATCTGTGTAAACAAACCTTTCTAAAACAATCTTTAACTCCTATTAGTTTTCCATCCATCCATCCACCCACCCATCAATCCATCCACCTACCTATCTGGCCTCAGTTTACAGCATTTAGAAGGCCAACCCTTTTTAATGTGTCTAGTCATGTTTCTGTAGTTTATCCTCTTTGTTAAAATGGTGTATAAGTATTTAGACCTAACTATTTAACCATCTTTTTTTTTTCTTTTTTTTTTTTTTTTTTTGCCTTTTTGAGACAGGGTCTCCCTGTAGCCCCAGCTGTCCTGGAACTCATTAGGTAGACCAGGCTGGCCTTGAACTCACAGAGATCCCCCTGCCTCTGCCTCCCAAGTGCTGGGATTAAAGGCGTGCACCACCATGCCTAGCTATATATAGTTCATCTTACCCAAAGCATGGTTGGAACTTAAAAGTAAAATTGACAGATCTTAAAAACTGGCACCTTGCTAGCCTAACAGATGAGCACAAATAGAGAGAGAGCAGGAGACTGCTTTGGATGTATTTCAGATCATGGATCCCATGTGTGATTATCCACACAATTTGTTTCTCTTCTGTGTCTTAAATAGAAGTTAAAATTACTGTGCCAAGTTTGAAATTGATTCACATTTTTCCAAAATAGCTTTTATTGTTGTGGAAGGAAATCTAGGCACAACAGAGCAGGCTGTAGGAAAGTGTCATAAATCAAGGTTTCCTTTCTATGATACAGATAACCAAAAGTAAAATAACATTCTAGATTGTATGAAAGCTACGCAGAAAAAAAAAATGCTCTTAGAATTCCCAAATGAAATAGTTTGCCAGTTCTACAAGCCTCTTCTCACATACACCTTTGATCCTCATGCCTTTAGAAAAAACTTTAGTTTGTTCTTGTTCCATTTAAATGGGAGTTTACAGTGTGTTTTCCCTCAGCTGCTTATCTGTCAAACCTTTCCCTCACTATTTGCTTTTATCATCATTTGGATTTAGGTGTTCTTGAGGCTTAAGCTATGTTGGATACTCAGGAACAGTAATCACTGTATTTTAAACATGTCCAGAGAGAAACAGCCTTAGTAGAGAGAATTTTAAGTAGTAATGAATCCAAGGAAGACATTACAGTGTACTTGCTGTGGGTGGACTTGGCATACAGACAATATTTATGTCAATATTTCTTTTCTATAAGCAGTAGGGACATAGTAATGTGCTTTACACTTACAATATCTTGTGTTGAAGAACCAGTTTGAGTTTTTAGAATGTTATCCCTGTGTATCAATACTTTGTAAAATGAAATTTAAACAAATTACTAGTTAAAGAAATTTCTTTTCTTTTTTTTTTTTTTTTTTTTTTTTGAGACAGGTGCTCCCCTGTCTCCAAGGTCTTTAGTCCAGCTGGCCTGGAACTTAATATGTAGACCAGGCTGCCTCTGCCTCCTCAGTGCTGGGACTAAAGGTTTGCACCACCACGTCTGACAAGGAATTTTTTTAAATCACAAAGTAAAACAAAACTATAAATTTGCTACCGTAATATCTAATTACTGTCGCTTCTAAGTGTTTATTCACAACTTGCATATTAATTGGTTATAAATCAGTAATGAATTTATAGACTGGCATTAGTGTACAGACTACTCCCTCTTTGAGGGAGTCTGGTCTACAGTACTGTTTCTGAGCAATTCCAACTCAACCACTCTAATCACAGGAAGAGTGACTGAGGGCTGAAGAAGGAGGCTGGTTTTTTGTTTGTGTGATGGTCTTGCTATGAAGTCCAGACTGGCCTAGAATCTTGGGAATCCTCTCTTTATGTCCCTAGTGCTGGAATTACAGGCAATTGCAGGCATGCACCAAGAAGGCTAGCTTTGAAGATTTCTTTTAATCCTATACATTCTGACACACAAGAGCTGTGTTTGTGATAATGTAGAAATAATCTTTTAAAGTTATCTATTGTCAGGGGAAATAGTTAATATTTTTTCTTAAGTCTTTGTGATTATTTTGGTACAGGAAGATGCTTTTTGTTTATCTTGAAATTTGCTGTCTTAGTTGCACAAGTCAAGGAAACTTAAAAAATATTCTCTATTAGCTGGGCATCGTGGCATACGCCTTTAATCCCAGCACTCGGGAGGCAGAGGCAGGAGGATCTCTGTGAGTTCAAGCTACAGGGAGACCCTGTCTCAAAAAGACAACAACAACAAAAAAATTCTCTATTAAAATGGAAGGGGATCTTTTGCCATCTCTGTAGCATTGTTGTAGGAAAAGCCATGAACAAATGTACTTTTTGAATGACCAACTTAGCCAACTCAAGAACTCTGTGAGTTGAGGGCTTTTTAAAGAAGGGGTTTTGGTTTTCTTTTTTAGAGGCCTTTTTTTTTAGTTTTTATTTATTTTCATTTTTATGTGTATGCGTGTATTGCCTAGGTAGGTGTACCCGTGTCGGGCAATGCCCACAGAGGACAGACGAGGCTGTTGGATCCCCCTGAGACTGGAGTTACAGGCAGTTGTTAGCTGCCATGTGGATGCTGGGATTCAAATCCAGGTCTTCTGCAAGAACAACCAATGTTCTTAACCGCTGAGCCATCTCTCCAAGCCCCATTTGGAGGTCTTTTTTTAAAAAAAATTTATTTATTATTTTTATGTGTATGCTTGTATTGCCTGCATGTATGTAAGTGTATGTGTGTCATGCAATGTCCGTGGAGATCAGAAGAGGCTGTTGGATCTCCTGGGACTGGAGTTATAGACAGTTGTCTGCAAGAACCAGTGTTCTTAACCGCTGAGCCATGTCTCCAGCTCCTGGAGGTCTTTTTTTTTCTTTTTTTTTTTTTTTTTTTTTTTTTTTGAAGCAGGGTCTCCCTGTAGCCCCAGCTGTCCTGGAACTCACTATGTAGACCAGGCTGGCCTTGAACTCACAGAGATCCGCCTGCCTCTGCCTCCCAAGTGCTGGGACTACAGGCGTGCGCCACCGCGCCCGGCTCCTGGAGGTCTTTTTAAGACCGTCTCTCTGTAACCACAGAGAGACTCACTGTGTAGATGAGGTACTCCAAGAACTATCAGCTCAAAACTTGTTTATTATCCTAATAAATATCATTGATGTTGTTACAGTAGATAAGACAGAGAACACTTTTGGTATTTAGAGGTACAAAGAGTTTTGTATCTTTCCCATCTCTAAACCCTAAATTCTCTCTCTATATATGTTTGTTTGTTTCTTTACTCGTTTGTTTTGAGATAGGGTCTCACTATGTAGCCCTGGCTGGCTTGGAACTCACTATGTAAATCAGGCTGTTCTCAAACTTACAGAAATCCACCAGCCTCTGCCTCCTGAGTGCTGGAATTAAAGATGTGTGCTACCAATCCTGCTGTGCTTTTGACTTTTTAAAAAATATTTTATCTATGGAGCTGGAGAGATGGCTCAGTGGTTAAAGAGCACTGGCTGCTCTTTCAGAGGACCCGGGTTTGATTCCTAGCACCGACATGGTGGCTAACAACTGTCCATAATTCCAGTTCCAGGGGATCCGACACCCTCTTCTGACCTCTGCGGGCATTGCATGACATGAGTACATTTACACACATTCAGGCAATACACTCTTGCACATAAAAAATAAAAATAATAAAACATTTAAAAAATATTTAACCACTGAGCCGTCTCTCTAGTCTGGTTTTGATTTTTAAATGCAGAAAAATAGTTTCAATATCTTCTCTGATTGTTAGTGAAGTGACATTATAAAACAACAGTTTAGGGGTTGGAGAGATGGCTCAGTGGTTAAGAGCACTAGTTGCTCTTGCAGAGGACTGAGGTTTGATTCCCAGCACCCACCTGGCAGCTAACAACCATCCATAACTACAGTTCCTGGGGATCTGACGCCCTCTTCTGACCTCGGTGGACACTGTACAACATGGGTGTACCTACCTACATGCAGGCAATATGCTCATACACATAAAATAAAAGAATAGTAAATAAAACAACAAAAAACCCCAACAGCTTAAGACTGAGGAGATGACGCAGTTGGTAAAGTGCTTGCCATGTGGACACTGCAATTCACATGCAGGCAATTCACTCATATAAAATAGACTATTGTATGTCATGGAGTTGCTTACCTCATGACTACAGTCAGAAAGCAGAGTACAGCAGCAAGGGACTGGGTAGAAAGATACCCTCAAAGACTGCCGCCCTCCCTCAAATGACCTGCTTCTTCCAGGTAGGCCCTACCTCCAGCTTTCAGAACCTTCAAACATTGTGCCACTAGTTGGGGACCAAGTCTTCCAATATATGAGCTCTTTGGGGGAACATTTCTTATTCAAACATAACATTTTCAAAAGAAAAATTGGTATATAAATTTGTTGAACTAAAATAATACTGGACCCATAGCATAGAACATTTCTCATCATGTTTGAATAGGTAAGCTGAATTAGACCTGGGTGTATTGGTACATGCCTTTAATCTCAAAACTCAGGAGACTGAGGCAGAACGGATCTTGAGTTTGATACCAGCCTTGGCTACCTGGTAAGTTCCAGGCTAGCCTGAGAGATGTAGCAAAACTACACCTCAAAAAGCAAAGAAACTGAATTGACTCCATCTCTTTGCATCCCTCTAACAGCAAAGAACTGCCAGTGTATATAATTGCAATTAGATATGCTTGTCTAATATGTTTTTAAAAAACTTAAACATTGTGAAGGTTCAGTTTGATGTTTTGCATGTCATATACTAAAAAAATTAGTTTAAATGTGTAGTAGTAATAAAAACTATTGAGCACTTTTCACATTATTATAACATGAATTTTAACTATATTACCTGAGAAAAATCTGAGTGATGCTACTACAAATGTTATTTATTTATTTTATTTTATTTTTTTGAGGCAGGCTTTCACTGGGTAACCCTAGCTGGTTTAGAACTTGCTATATAAACCAGGCTGGCCTTGAACTCATAGAGATCTGCCTGCTTCTGCCTCCTGAGTGCTGAGATTAAAGGCATGCACCACCATGCCTAGCTTAATTCTTTTGAGTTAAAAAAAAAATTTTTGGAGGAGGGCTGGAGAGATGGCTCAGCAGTTAAGAACATTTGCTGTTCTCCTGAGGACCTGGGTTCAATTCCCAGCACCTACATGACAGTAGACAACTCTCCATAACTTCAGTTCTAGGGGATTCCATGCCCTTTCTGGCCTCTGTGGGCACTGCACACTTGTAATGCACTTACATACATGCAGGCAAAATACCCATACACATAAAATTTAAAAATAGGGGCTGGAGAGATTGCTCAGTGGTTAAGAACACTGACTGTTCTTGCAGAAGACCTGGGTTCGCATCCCAGCACCCACATGGCAGCTAACAACTGTACTTAACTCCAGTTCCAGGGAAATCCAAAGCCCTCTTCTGACCTCTGGGGCACTGAATGACACTGGTGCACTTACCTACATGTAGGCAATACATGCATACACATAAAATAAAAATAATAAGTAAATTTTTTTTAATTTAAAAACAAAATATTTAGATTTTTAAAAATTTATATTTTATGTGCCTGTATGTATATAAGTGCATCACATGCATACAATGCCCATGTAGGCCAGAAGAGATCATGGAATCACTTGAAACGAGTTCTAGACTTGTTAGCTGCTATATGGGTGCTGGGAACCAAACTCAAGTCCTTTTCAGGAGCAGCAAGTGCTCTTAACTGCTGAACCATTTTTCTAGCCTCTTAATTTAATAATAGAAAAAATTATTGTTGTGTACATGTGCTGTGACACAAGCATGAGACTAGAGGACAACTTTTGGGTGTCAATTTTCTCCTTCCATCAAACACAGGTCATCAGGCTTGCATAAGCGAGCACTTTACCTACTGAGCTATCTCATTGACTGAGCCATCTCACCAGCCCTCAACTGTATTTGAATTGGCTAATTTTTAGATTATTTATAGGGTTTTTTTTTTTTCGGTTTTGTTTTTTTTTTTTTTTTTTTTTTTTTTTTTTTTTGTTTTTAAAAATTTTTTTTTTTTTTTTTTTTTTTTTTTTTAAGGAGCTGGGTGTGGTAGCCTGCCTGGTCTACCTAGAGAGAATTCCAGGCCACCTGAGGCTACAGTAGACCCTGTCTCAAAAAACACCACACGCCACCATGCCCAGCTTTATTTTTTTTGTTATAAAAAAACACATACAAGGGCTGGAGAGATGGCTCATTGGTTAAGAACACTGACTGTTCTTGCGGAAGACCTGGGTTCAAATCCCAGCACCCACATGGCAGCTAACAACTGTCTGTAACTCCAGTTCCAGGCGATCCAAAAGCCTCTTCTGTCCTCCACGAGCATTGCACGACATGTGGGTGAACTTACCTACATGCAGGCAATAGACACATATACATAAAATAAAAATAATAAATAAAATATTTTAAAAATATATTCAAAAGGTTTAAGAAATACAAGTCAGAATCACCGTGCATTATTAAACCCATTTTCTACATACAAATACTAAAATTCTGAAAGTGGAACATCATCCATTGTGAGACACATCATAGATAGCATTGCCTGTAAGTACACAGCCCATAGAGCACTGTCCCTGTGCACACAGCCACAGAGGTCAGTGTGCATACAGCTTACAGCTGTCCGTGTGCAGAACACTGTATGCACACCGCCTGCAGAGCACTGTTTGTGCACAGCCCAAAGAGCTCTACTTCTCCCTTAGACTTGCACACATCCATGCAGCCCAAACAGAAACTGCCAGGGCTTCTGCCAGGGAGCATCTACCGTCCAATTCTCCTCTTCCTGATGCAGTTATAAGGAAATTTACAGACAGGAGGAAAATGCATTCAAGTGAGTTTCTGCCAACAACTTTTAGTGTTTTACTGTGCCTAGTCACACTATGTATGAGAGACACTTTTGCAGTCCCTTTCTGGCTATGATAGTGGGAGATTCAACGGTTATATATTTTTAAAGCAAATATACTTTTTCCTAGCCACTTATTTGAGTATAAACTCTAAAATAGCTTGGGAACAAAATCAACATTTTTAGACTCAAGTTCATTGTAAAATGCTACCCAATTTCTAAAAGCCACTAAAAGGACACTTTCTGTAGCAAAAAGGGGCTAAGTTCAAGTTTTTGTTCTTTGAAAGACAAATTAATACAATCCATAAGTCATATGATCACACAGCTGTAACTGAAATGTACCTAGTTTAGTGGAAAAATGAGCACTGGTTGCTTCTTTTGTCTCCCGGTCAAATCTCAAGGCGCTCCTTGCCATTCCATCCCTTTTACAGCCTTCTCTGTTGGACCTCAGTGAGCATGCTGGAGGCAGATTAGTCGTCTATATCAAAAGATGACAAGGCACTTCTCCCCAGCAATGACCATGGCCTTCAGCTGAGCCCCTCCACCTCAGGGAGCAGAGCCCCCACTCCACTCTCAGTCTCTCAGGGAGCAGAGTCCCTAGCTCTCATGGAACCAAACCCCTGGCACTCACGAAGCCCAGCCCCTCACTATCAGGGAGCTGAGCCCCCAGCTCCTGGGGAGCCAGCAGAAGCCCCTACAGTTGGGGAGCCAGCTGAGCCTCATGGAGTCAGGGAGTCACAGAAGCCCCTACAGTCAAGGAGCCAACTGAAGACGATTTTTTATAGTTTTTAACTAATTATTACCTGGAAAATTTAATTAAAATTTACATTTTAAGAGGTTTGGGGAAATGATTGAAGCTGAAAATTAATTTTAATTTAGATGATTAAAAGTTTTGATTACTTGGGCTTTTATATATTTAAAAAGTGCTCACTGTGAAATATAACACATTCCAGATTAATTACTAGAACTTTCCCAGCACCTCAAAAACCTCCTTATGCCTCTTCTGACACATACCTCTTCTTCTTCCAAAGGTAATCACTGTCCTGATTGTTAGAATAATATGTTTCATGATTTTCTTTTTCTTTTTTTAAGACAAGGTCTCTATGTAGCCCCAGCTGGCCTGGAACTCACTATGTAGACCAGGCTGGCCTCTATCTCACAGAAATCCACTTGCCTCTCGAGTGCTGAGATTAAAGGTGTGCTCCACAACACCTGGCTGATCTTCTGTTTTTAATCACTGAACGTTGTATCCCTAAAAGACTACAACATTGTCTGCTTTAAAAAATTTATATAGAGCTGTGTGTGGTGGTGCACACTTTGGGGGGCAGACACAGGCAGATTCTCTGTGAATTGGAGGCCAGCCTTGTCTATATAATGTTTTCCAAGCCTGTCAGGACTGCATAGTCAGACCCTGTCTCAAAAAAATGAAATAAAAACAAAAACAGTTAGATACTTGGAGGTTAGGGGTGTAGTTTAGTTGGTAGAGTGCTTGCCTAGCATGCGCAAATCCTTAAGCTCAGTCCCCACTCTGCATAAACTGGGCTTGGTGGCATATGCCTGTAATCTCAGCAGTTAGGAAGTAAAGCAAGAGGAGCAGGAATTCTGTGCTGATAGTTTGAGAGCCTATCTCAAAATGAGTTTAAAAAAAATTGATATACATGAGTATGAACAAGATATGGGCGTGTATGTGTGTGTTACATTTACTTTTATTTATGAGACTTATATGCAGATAGTTTTTTTTTTAATGACTGGAAAAATGAGATAGGAAAAAATAGGAAAGGGTCCTAGGAATGAAGACTCATGTTTTGCTTCTGGCCTTGCCTCTCACCACATAGATGTCCTTGAACAAATCATTAGAAGTTTTAAGCTGTCCTTTTTCTTCTCTAAAACATGATGAAATGGATTAAAATGATTTATAAGATTCTTTCAGCTCTTAAATTGACGAAACTGGATAGATGTTACACTAAACTACCCTAATTTACTTTCATCTTTGTTTTCATTAGGTTGTCTTGGAGATACCCAGTTTTGTTTTAGATTTCGACAGTCTTCTGGGAGGAGGGTGTCACTGCATTGTCTCCTCGATCAATTTGACAAAGATTTACCAGTTTACTTAAAGGTTGGAAAAGTGGTCATGGAAACATGTCCATGTGAGAGGAAACATTAGAATTCATTACTTTAGTACTAATATATTCAGTTACCTTTGCTAACATTTAGATATAGTTTGCTTTTTTTTTTGTTTTTTGCTTGGTTACTTTATTATGTAGCTGGATTTCTCAAGGGTATCTGATAAGGATTCAGAAAGTGAGTGAAATTGATTATAAAGTAACTATTCTGAAGACCATAATATCATTGTGAATTACAAAAATTGATTGGATGGTGAAGCAATTTACTTGTTAATAATTCTTTGTTTAGCTATGCAGGAGTGGTACTGTACAGTAAACGCCATCCATACTTGGAGTAGTCATCTGTTGTACGAATACCACATATTTTTTGATAACCTATTTATTCCTCTTGATTTTTAATGAATTTTATAGTTACTATCTATTGACATAGTTTTTAATAATCTAGGTGACTTCCAAATTAAATTTCTCTTTTTGGTACTTATGTTTATATCTCTGATTACATGAGGAATATTTCCATCTGGATACCCTGTTTGCATATCCAGTGTGAATGACATCATTTGCTTGAAATCAGCTTTTATAGTTCACCCCCTGGTTCTACTAACAGGAATACTCAGTTAGCAAACATAAAATCTTGAAATGTCTCTAAGGGCCGTTTGCTCCTGTCCATGACCTATGACCACCACAATGAACATGCTCTTTCAACTAATAATAATAATAGCTGTTTATTAAAGCTTTGTGCTATTGTAGGCATTGTAATGATAAGCATATATTATCTCATTAAGTCTCTCTACTGCTCTCTGAGAGAGTTCCTTTTGTAGATGATGGTCTTGAGGGCTGGAAAAGAAAAGCAGTTTACCCAAAGACATCCCAATTCATGTTTTTCCCAATACATTGTATCTTACTCAGTGTTGCCAGTTAGAGAGGGGGAGACAGAGTGAGAGAGAGAAATTTTTTAAATATATACTTAAATGACTAGCAGTTGTTAAGAATAAAGAGCAGATGACCATAATTAATTTATATTCAAGTATTACTATTGTTAACAAGGGAAAAGTAATACTAGGAGTGGTTCCTGTCTGCCCAGCTGTGTGTCACGTTCCCCCTTCTTCTGTCAGCTCAGAGCTTGACATGTATGTATTTAATTCTCATATAAAGTAGCTACCACAACCCCATGGAACCAGGTATTTTCAAATTGAAACAAACTGTCTTTGAGTAGGTAATTCATCAAGTATTTGAAATAATACTCTCTGGGAGGGCAATATTCCGAGAATATATTAAAAACCACAACCCTACCATACTTATTATCCTTTTACATATTAAAGAAGTTGAGGACAAAAAATAAAATAAAGAGCAGATGACTATACCGTGTCTTTGTCTCAATTTCTTTCAAATAAGAACTGTTATCTTTCCAATTCTAACCTTATTTCTTTTCTTTTTTGTTTTCTTTTTTTGTTTGTTTGTCTTTTGAGACAGGGTCTCCCAGTAGCCCCAGCTGGCCTGGAACTCACTATGTAGACCAGGCTGGCCTCGAACTTGCAGAGATTCGCCTGCCTCTGCCTCCTGAGTGCTGGGACTAAAGGTGTGCGCCACCACACCCGGGTCCCTTATTTCTCTTCTATACCATGTGCCATATTTCAACCAAACTGAACTATGTGCTTTTTTTTCCTGAGATAGCTTTCAATTTTCTGTCTGTTTTTTTGCTCTAATTCCTTGCCCTCTGAACCTGGAATTTCTTTGTCTGTTTAAGTCATTTCCACCATTCTGTGCCCAATTACAAATCACCCTCAATGAATTTGTTACTCCCCCACCCCCACCTTTTCTAACACATTGAGCTTTCTTCATGGGACCCACCCTCCTGTAACATAATAGTCAATTTTGAACTTTTTTTTTTTTGTCTTTTTTGAGCCCCAGCTGTCCTGGAACAGGCTGGCCTCGAACTCAAAAAGATCTGCCTGCCTCTACCTCCCAAGTGCTGGGATTAAAGGCGTGCACCACCACAACCCACTCCAATTTTGAACTTTCTTATCCCTGCTAGATTGTAATGACCTTGAAGATCTGTGTTTTATCTATCTTTTTAAAAATCTCTTAATACAGTCCCTTGTTTAAATTAAATAGTAAATAAATTTTTATTTAAGGAATAACAGTAAAATAAGAAACTGAGCCAAAGTTTATTGTTAGAATGTAAAAGATCCTTAAGCTTTTGAAGTATAATTGCCTTTCAAATTATATGCTATTAAGTAATATATTGTTTAATTTTTAGTAACTCATAGCTGGCTATATTCAGAGTTATGGTAGTACATACTTGCAATCTCATCATTTAGGAAGTAGAGGCAGAAGGATCAAGAGTTTGGGGTCATCCTTAGCTACATAGTGAGTTTGAGGCCACCCTGAGCTATGTGAAACCCTGCATCAAAAAAAAAAAAAAAACAATACAGCAAAAAAAGATTCAGATTTGGGCCAGGTGTGGTGGTACATGGTTATAATCCCAGCACTTGGGAAACTGAGGCAGGTGGATCATGAGTTCAGGACCTCTGGCCTATAAAATAAGGCCATCTGAATAAGAAAGAAGGTGGAGGTTAGCATTTAACCTCTTTTATTTCCTTTCTTGGAACTTTATATTAGGATACCTCATTTGTAAAAGACTAACAAAGACCAACAGTTTAACTCTGGAAAACTCAAAATTGTAGGTAAAATTTAAGGAAATAATGTAACAGTGAATAAAGAAGATAAACTGAAGCTGGGTGAGGTCGCGCAGGCCTTTAATCCCAGTGCTTGGGAGGCAGAGGCAGGCGGATCTCTGATTTTGAGGCCAGCCTGGTCCACCTGGTGAGTTCCAGGCCAGTTAGGGCTACAGGGAGACCCTGTCTCTCACAAAGACAAAAAAAAACAAAAAACAGAAACAAAAACATAAGCTGATTAAGTTCTAGGGGAGAAAAGTCTCAATTTTAGCACTTTAGCACTTAGATTTTTGTTGTTTAATCTTTGGACAAGTTGGCTTTTTTTTTTTTTTTAACTGACATAGTTGTTATTTATTGGTAGAAAAATATAGCTCTTTGTAGAGCTTACATATTGATTTGGGTTATTAAAGAAACTTGATGTTAATATAAAGGATATCTATACATATGTATATATACACATAATTTTTATCACTTCTTTCATAGAAAGATCCTGCTTATTTTTATGGATATGTGTATTTTCGACAAGTTCGAGATAAAACTCTTAAGAGAGGCTACTTTCAAAAGGTAATTTTCATGTGTGCTAATAAAGTACTTTTCATATCATGATTAGGAAACTGAAGAGAGCTGAGCGTGATGGCACTTGGCCTGTAATCTAGCACTTGAAAGGTAGACGTAAGAGAATCAAGAGTTCAAGACCAGCCTTGGGTACATAATGAGTTTGAGACCAACCTGGGCTACATGGAGCCCTGTCTCAACCACCTCCCCCTTCCCAAAGTAGAACTGTTAGACTTACTAGTGTTTGAAGATTTTTGTTTCTTGTGCTTTTTTGATTATAGACACCTATCCCTAGATTTTTTTTAAATTTTATTATTTTTATTTTATGTGTATTTGTGTATTGCTTGCATGTAGGTAAGTGCACCCATGTTGTATAGTGCCCGCAGAGGTCAGAAGAGGCTCTTAGATCCCCTGGGACTTGAGTTACAGTTGTTAGCTGCCATGTGGGTGCTGAGGTTCAAACCCAGGTCTTCTGCAAGAACAACCAGTGTTCTTAACTGCTAAGCCATCTCTCCAGCCCTGTATCCCTAGATTTAAAAAATATATATTTTTTATTGAGAATTTCATACAGTGTATTGTGATCATATTCAAACCCCCTCCCTCTTTACCCCATCTTACTTGCCCCCCTGCCCTCCCCAATTTCATATCTATTTTTTAAAGACCTATTGAGCCTTATTTTGTGTCCTCAAATGCTCTTCAGTATGGCTTTGTTCCCTGGAACCTGGTCACTGTACCTAGCCTGAATTGTTGCTCTCTCTGCTAGAGTCCAGAGGTGATACTGATGTTATAGTTAGTATGTAGAAGAGTCCTGTAATTTTGACATTTTAGATAAGGTAAAGAATAAACAAATTGTAATACTTTCGTAACCAATAAAAGTTTACAGTATCTTTTTTTTTGGATGAGCTATTAAATAAAAATTAGCAACATCTTAGCCATTGTTGCTTCCGTCCTAAATGTACACTTTTTCATAAATTGAAAAAAAAAGGAAAATGAATTATTCCTATCTAATGGCAAGTATTAGGATATATCTTTTCCATTTGTAATCAGAATTTGCCCTGACCACTAATTGATGCTGAATGGAAAGGTAAAGAGTGATTTGCTGGGTTGGACTCTAAATGGCTCAGCAGTTAAGTGCAGGTCCTGCTCTTATAGAGGACTAGAGTTTGGTTGTCCAGAAACTTACAACAGCCTGTAACTCCAGCTCTAGGGGATCTGATGTCTTCTTCTGGCCTTGGAGGGCACCTGCACACATGGAAATATACACAGACAGTCATACATACACAGTCATAAATAAAACTAAAATCTTTGAAAATGGAATAGCTTTCAAGAAAAAAACGTTAAAACATCAGTGTAATTTATTTCTAGTGATTAAACTGAAAGTTGAAGTATATGGCTATGACAGTTGAACTATAGAATATAGCAGTCCTGGGTCTGCAAGCATCATTCCTTAGTAGAAAGACTTCATATGGCTAATTCTTGATCTTGCTGTGCTGCAGACAACAGTAGCTAGATGTCTTAGCTTTGTTTCTATTGCTGTGATAAAATACGCTAACAAAAGCAGCATAAAGGAGAATGGGTTTGTTTTAGCTCACAGTTCCAGGTTCCAGCCCATCATTGTGAGGAAGTCCCATTGGCAAGAGCCTGAGACAACTGGTCACATTGCATCCATAGTCAAGAAGTAGAACAGAACAAATTAATATATACATGCTTGTGCTCAGCTCATCCTCTCCACTCTTAAAACAGCTCAGGATCCCTTGCCTAGGGAATCATTTCACCCACCATAGGTGGGTTTTCTTAGCTTGATTAATGTAGTCGAGATAATCCCTCATAGACATCAGTGCCCACAGACTAACTTGATGTAAGGATCCCTCATTGAAACTGTCTTCCCATGTTGATTAGAGATTGTCTTAAGTGGACTATTAAACCTAACCATCACACTAGGCTTTGGAAATTGCCCATAATATTAATCTGTTTATAGGAGGAACAGGAACATCTGTGAATATGTCTTTAACTCTTTAATCTTGATTAATATGATTAAACTATCTGCATATTTTAGTTATGATTTTGTGTTTTAACCTTTTGTAAAAGCCTTATTTCAAAATCCAGACTTTTTGCTGAATATTAGCTTGTTAATAATTGTTCATGGAAAACATGAGTGGCAAACTTAAATTATAATCATTATGCAATTAAGAAACTTTTGTTCCCTTTCTCTCCTCAGTCATTAGTTTTGATCAGCAAACTACCTTATATTCATTTTTTTCACACCGTACTCAAACAGATAGCACCAGAGTATTTTGGAAAAAATGAACCTTATTTGGAAGCAGGTAATTCAAGTATTCCATGAGTTACATACTTTGTGTGTATGTATGTGCAGGTGTGTCTGTGTGCATGTCCATGTGTTTGAAGATTGCATGTGTGTGTGTAGGTGCATATGCACATGCATGATCATATGTGTGGAGCCCAGAGGTCAACCTTCAGTGTTGTTCCTCAAGAGCCGTCCACATTGTTTTTTGAGACAGTGTTTCTTACTGAGACCTGGGACTCTCCAGTTACGCTAACCCCAATGAGCCTTCTGTCTCTTCTTCCCCAGTGTTGAGATTATAAGCCTGCTTTACCATGCCTGGATTTTTGTGGGGGTACTAGGGCTCAAACTCAGATCCTCATGCTTGGGCTGTAAGCACTTAGTGAAGTAGGCTATCTTCCCAGCCCAAGTTATATACTGTTAATGAAAATTTTAAATTTTTATTGGAAATGTGCAATAAAAATAAAGTTAGTGCTCTAAAAAATCAGAAGAACCAAGCATGGTGGTGCATCCTTTTAATCCTAGCACTCAGAAGGCAGAGGCAGGCAGATCACTGTGAGTTTGAGGACAGCCTGATCTACATAGTAAATTCCAGGCCAACCAGAGCTACACAATGAGACCCTATCTCAAAAAAATTTTTTAATAAAATTCAGAATAGAATTTAAGGCCTATATGATAGGGTGAGATACAAAGCTCTTTGGTATCTTCACCTCTAAATAGCAAGTGTTCTCTGTCTTATCTACTATAATAACATAGATAATGCTTTTTAAGGATAATAATAACCAAGTTTTGAGCTGATAGTTCTTAGAGTACCATTGAACAAAAAATTTTAATACCTTGATACAAATGGAAGACCTATCTCGATGTGTTTTTACAGGAAATTTTAGTAGTTAAAAAATGTGACTAGGAAAAACTGCCTTTAAACTGTCATTCAACAGTTTGTATCAATTTTTAAAAATTTATTTACATTGTATGTGTGTGTCTCTGTGAGTGTATGCCATGTATGTGGGTTTCTGTGGAGACCAGAAGACAACATAGGATTCCCTGGAGCTGGAGTTACAGGCAGTTGTGAGCTGCCCAATATGGATGCTGGAAGCCGAACTTGGGTTTTCTGGAAGAGCAGTATGTGCTCTTAACTACTGAGCCATCTATCCAGCCCCATTCAACAGTTTTATTAAGTAATTCATATCCTAGAGCATATGGATTTCTGAAAGAAATATAAGAAACATTTAATAACTTTACCTATCTTTCAACTTATCTACCATTACTCGTATAGTTTTTCCTTTCTTACATAAAGTAGTGCCCCATTTTAATATTTTAAGTTTTCTACCTATACTAACAAAACATTTTGTTATGTTTTTCAGCTTGTAATGATGTTGACCGATGGCCTGCCCCAGTGCCAGGGAAAACATTACATCTGCCTATCATGGGGGTGGTAATGAAGGTAACAACTTCTCATTTGTCTTTTTTTTAAAGAACTCTGTAGAAAATTCACACATGGGTTTTTCTTTTTAGCATTCTAATAACATTTAGCAGTAATACTGTTTCACTTTGATCTTTGATATGAGGCATTACAGGACGCCACAGTTCATCCTGCTTCACGGAGTCGTTAGTTACACAACTTCAGGCATTTCCAGTCATTGCCTCAATAAGGCTTGTACAGGAATGTCAGCCCTGTGGAATACGTATGGCTGTGAATGCCTCCTGGAATTCTGCAGCTTCATGGCCTTTACCAGTATGGGTGGTGAGCAGAAACAGAACACTTGTGGCATTGAATATGAATTGCTAAAAATCAAGATACATTAGGAAAGCCATTGGTTTTCAGCCCTGAATATCTTGTTAACATGCAATATTCTCTTGTTATGGTTGATTTTGATGTTTTGCCTTTTTAACCGCCCCCCCCCCCCATTTTGAAGATTGGACCCAGGGTCTCAAAGTACTAGGCAAGTGTTCTAACACTGAGCTATCACCTGCCTCTGCCTTCATCCCCAAGTGCTGAGACTAAAGACATACACTACCATGCCTGACCTTTCTTTTTTTTTTTTTTTTTTTTTTGGTCTTTTTGAGACAAGGTCTCCCTGTAACCCCAGCTGTCCTGGATATGTGTATGTGTCTGTATGTGACTGTGCATATGAATGTGGGTGCCTACAGAGGCTAGGGACATTGATCGCGTGGAACTGGAGTTACAGACAATTGTGAGCCATGATCAGGAAATATGAGTGTGAGTGTGGGTTTTCTGCAAGAGCAGTACATGCTCTTTTTTATTTTTCTGTTTCAAAAAAGCTTTATTTTCAGTTGTTCAAGGCTTAGGAGGGGCCTGGGATGGTTATAAAGCTGCCTAGTGACTGAAGCCATTCAGGTGGAGGTCTGGAGGCCTCTGGTGCAGAGCAGTGGAGGGAACCCCATGGAAGGCATGGAGACCTCCTTGTTGCTCAAAGAGATACTCACCCAGAGAGACTGGGGGTGGGGGTGGGGTGGGGGGGTGCACATGCCAGCCTTCAAAGGTTGGTCAGATCCTCCTCATCCAGGAAGTGGTTCTCCAGGAAGTCACAGAGATCTGGTGATCCACGAAGACTTGGTTCTAGTTCTCCAGGCCAAGGCGGCTTCCATGGCCTCCTGGGTTTTACCCCATTAACTGGAGATGGCTTCAGCCGCAGTGCAATTTGACCAGTCATGGCCCTGGCACTTCTCCTCATTTCTGCCAATTTGGGAAGTGGCCCACACCTTCCAGAGCCACATTGTCTGGTCCAAATAATACCCCAGAGAGAGGTAGGTATAGGTGGCCACAGGTACAAGGTGACCAGGTGGTAGATGGGCTTTCACCTTGTTGGAATAATGCTGAAGGATCTGGGATGATCCTTTATCCCAGTGATGGCTGATCAGGTATGGAGATAACTGAAAAAAGAAAGCATTGGCCAGTCTGAGGAGCTGAAGATGGACAGGAGATGTTCCCAGAGGCTGTAGCTGGAGAGACTGAAGGAGGCTAGAAGTTTAAAAAGAGACAACGCTGGGTGTGGTGGCACATGCCTTTAATCCCAGCCCTTGGGAGGCAGAGGCAGGTTGATCTCTATGAGTTTGAGGCTAGCATGACCTACATAGTAAGTTCCAGGCCAGCTAGGGCTATAGGGAGACCCTGTCTCAAAAAGAAAAAAAAAAAGCACTTGGGTCTGTTCCATCTAAACACTGTTGAAGCAAGAGACAGATCCAGAGGACCTCAGGGCGCTCTGCCAGGACATGCTTCTAACCTCTGAGCCATCTTTCCAGCCCCCATTGCTTTGTTTTTAAGGAATTAGTATTTTACTCTCAAGATTTGTATGAATGTACTCGAGTGCTTTGTAATTCTTGTATTCTGACACTGGGTTTATTTTTGACAGTGCCCTTTCTTTAGAGTCACTTGTGTCTTTGTTTTTTTTCTAAGCACCCCTCCCCCTTGGGAAAGCATCAAGAGTAACTCTGATAGTGTGGGGTTGAGAGTTCTCATTGTTTCCTGTGACATTTATACAAAAGTTTGGCAAGCTAGAGAGAGTGTGTTAGGGTGTGTATATTTATGAAGCAAAGACTGGAAACATAAACAGGAAACTCTGAGGTGGATGTCCTTGTTCTGTTTTTCAGCACATTTTCTTCCCTTCCCAGTGGTTACCGATTTCTCTGTTCATAGACTGGAAAGCTAGCTTCACTTACTTTCTGTTATGACTAAACATGGATACCCGGGGGTTTTAAACCTGGCATAAATACTTGGTTTTCATAGCACTTTAGTATTGCTGAGTAGGTCTTTAGCAGCTAGGTAGAGCACATCTCATACAGCTAAAGGTAATTTCTTTTTCTCTTTTAGGTACGGATTCCCACATGCCATGACAAGCCTGGGACAACTCAAATGGTGCAGTTAACTCAGCAGGTAAAGTAAGCACAGCTTGTAAACTGCAAGTGCAATTTCTTGGGTTTTTACATATTTCTGGATATTACTGAAACATCCCATTAATTTTTAATCAATTGATGATAAATTTTATAACATTTTTGGGTTTTTTTCTTTGTTATTACCCTAGTAGATACTGGAGAACCCAGAGTTTATGCTGTAATTGTGAGGACAAGAGGACAGTACATATGTTTTAAACAGCATTTAACTCAGCCAAAGATAGTTTCTTAGAAGAGTAGATAGTAGACTTCTGATTTTAGAAGTCTCAGTCATAAAGATTCCAGAATTATTATTTTTCTGAAAGCAGTTTTTGTTCATTAGTAGGGTCGAATTTTTCATTGGAAATATTTCAGTGGATATATTAACCTTTCCATTTGTTCTGTGACTAAAACTGGAGAGCAGTAGGAAAACTGATTTTTTTTGCTTGTTACATATATCTACTAGTGCTAATAATAGTAGATTGTCATGCAGTTGTAACCTATTTTCACATCTGGCCATTGGATTAATTCTTCACCCATGATGTTTATATCTTTATAGTCTACTGTATTAGGGGAGATTGGTAAAGACCCATTCTCTCTCCGACTGCTCCCAGAAGAAGAGAACCTTACAAAAATGGACAGGGCAGCGTGGCTTATTGATTGTTAGATAGTCATGGTTTTATTTTGATTTATTATTGTTGTTGTTGTTATTATTATTATTGTTATTATTATTATTTGATATAGGGTCTCACTGTGTAGCCCTGTCTGGCCTGGAACTCACTGTGTAGCTCAGGCTGACCTTGAATTTTCAACAATTCTGCCTCTGCCTTCAGAGTGCTGGAATCACAGTACAGGCATATATCTTCATAACTGGCTCAAGATAGGCATTTTGGGGGGGGGGGATGTTTTTGAGACAGGGTCTCCCCGTAACCCCAGCTGTCCTGGAACTCACTATGTAGACCAGGCTGGCCTTGAACTCACAGAGATCCGCCTGCCTCTGCCTCTCGAGTGCTGGGATTAAAGGCATGCACCACCACACCCGGCAAGACAGGCATATTTTAAAAATTCAATTTCTGTAAATTTTGTTGATAGCTTCCCTTTTTCTTTTTTGTCTTGTAGGCAGACACACAAATATCTGTTATTTTGCCTACTGTTCATGAGGTGGATCTTTTCAGGTAAAGAATAAAAAATTTTGTTGACTGTCTTATCTCTCATACTTTCTGTTATTGTTTTTAATTTATGTAGAATCCTTTCATAGATTGTGAGTAAACCTGGAACTCAATAATAAGCCTAGAACTCAATGTGTAGTCTAGAATGGTCTGGAATTCATGACAGTCTTGCCTCAGCCTCCTGAGTGCTAGGAGCATAGGTGTGTGCCATCTGCCTGCCTGTACGTAATATGTTTTTCTTTCGAACTTCTGGGAATGAGTGTTATACCTTTTTATTTATGGGGGAGAAGACCAAGGAAGAAAGAAAAATCTAATTCATGAAAAATAATCTCAAACAGAATATCTGATGATTAATACTTAACTATGACAGTACGCTTTATTTTTATGCATAGAGCTCGATCTTTTTTAAATATGTAATTTTTAATTTTTATGTGTGTATTGCTTGCATGTATGTAAGTGCACCTGTGTCATGCAATGCCGACACAGGTCAGAAGAGGGCATCAGATCCCTTGGAACTGGAGTTACAGATGGCTGTTGGGAGATGGTGCTTCTAGACTCTTGGCATGTAAAGTACACTTGCACAAGAGGTGTGTGTGTGTGTGTGTGTGTGTGTGTGTGTGTGTGTGTCTAATACATGCAATATAATAGATCTTCAAACATGTATTGTATATAAATATGTATTTCTCTATCCATATATGTTAAAAACCACAAAGTCACACTGAATACCCTCAATCCCAATGTTATACAATGAGGTTCATTCTATTTTTCTCCTTTTTCATATGTGTATTTCTTCTCTTTGAGAAATGGCCTCTTAAAGCTTTTATTAATTTATTGATCTGATTATCTCCCCCCACCCTTTGGTGAACAGTTTATCCTCTCTACAGTAATCCTGTCTCCTATGCATGTTCCTTTCTTACCTCCTTAGACTCTGATCCTCCACATCTTGCCACCCTTTTGCATGGAAACCCTCCACCCTGCTCAGCTCTGACTTTCTAAGCTGATTTCAACCCAGATGGTTACTGTCCTGCTTTGTACACCTTCCTGAATTTTTTTTTTTGTCTTTTTGAGTCTTTTTGAGATGGTCTCGCTGTAGTCCAAGCTGACCTGAACTCATTATATAGACCAGGCTGGCTTTGAACTTGCAAAGATCTGCCTGTCTCTGCCTCCCAAGTGCTGGGACTAAAGGTGTGCGCCACCATGCCCGGCTCACCTTCCTGTATTCTATTTGACCATCTCTACAAGTGAATGCCATCTTCCCCCTACTTAAGCTCTGACTCAGTGCCTCATGAGTGCCCTCTTTACTTTTGTTTCTATACTCCCTACTACAAGCTCCTTTGACCTTTAGCTGTTCTGAAGGAGGCACTTCACATTTTCCTTCTTACTTTTGAGCAGTTAAAATTAACCCTCCTAATTTTTAATCTCATACTTTTGTCTCATACTTGCTTTTAAATGTTATTTTGAATTTTGGGATATTTGTGTTTTTTACTAGTTAGATTAGTTGTAATGTTCAGAAATACTTCTTCCCTCTCTAGTCTGCTAGGGAAGAATTGTTACTAAACAAGACAAATTACTAAATAAGTAAAGGTTAACAAGGTCTGAGGCTTAATAACAGACTAGTGGAGTTGCATCCTCACAGGCCTCCACCAATTCCAGGGCTGCTGTGAAAATACGCAGTCTTTCTTTGGGAGAAGTGTTGTCCAGGTATGAGTTGTGTTCTTCAGAGCTCCCCCTTGTGACTCACTGTCATCATTCTGTGATATAAAAAGCCTAATCTCTTTGACTGATCCAAAGATAGTTATTTCAATCCATCACAGCCAGTTTCAGATTGAACTTCTTGTTCTGTTCTTTTCCTTATTATTGCACTTGACTACTCTAAAAACGCATTGGGTTTTCACTTTGGAGAGCGTGTATGTCTCTGTTTGCATTCTGGCGATTGAACCCATGGCCTTGCATATTGGCAAAGGATATGCTCTACACAAAATTCAACTCCTAGCCCAGCATTGGGTTTTAAGTAAATGAATGCCCCCTTGGAAGACTAATTTTTGTTTTGTTCAAAATATTTAGAATAGAATTCAAGCATATCCAAGCAATGCTATAACTGGGAGTGGTGGTGCCAACACCACCATTTGGGAGGCAGAGGCAAGTGGATATCTGTGAGTTCAAGAGCAGCCTGGTCTATATATAGTGAGTTCCAGGCCAGCTGGGGCTGCAGGGAGACCCTGTCTCAAAAAACCAATGCTAATAAAATAGGTCTGTTATATGGTAAAACAATTTGATTATATACTTCTATTGTCAGCTCTTCTTTTCTATTTATTCTTTTTATTATTATTATTATTATTATTATTATTTTGGTCTTTTTGAGACAGGGTCTCCCTGTTGCCCCAGCTGTCCTGGAACTCACTATGTAGACCAGGCTGGCCTTGAACTCACAGAGATCTGCCTGCCTCTGCCTCCCGAGTGCTGGAATTAAAGGTGTGTGCCACCAAGCCCGGCCATTATTATTTTTATATTATATGTATAAGTGTGTTGTTTGCGTATATGTAAATGCACCCATGTCGTGCAGTTCCTTCAGAGGCCAGAAAAGGGTGACCAATCCTCTGGACTGGAGGTCCAGCCCTGTTGTCAGCCAATCTGTACGTAATTGTACTGCATTTAATTTTATAAAAATTGGCTGTGGGGGCTGGAGAGATGGCTCAGTGGTTAAGAGCACTGACTGCTCTTGCAGAGGACCTGGGTTCAATTCCCAGAACCCACATGGCTATGAACCATCCTTAACTCCAGTTCCAGGGGAATCTGAAGCTCTCTTCTGACCTCTGCAGCATTGCACGACACAGGTGCACTCACATACATGCAAGTAATATACTCATACACATAAAATAAAACTAATAGGGGCTGGAGAGCTCGCTCGGCTGTTAAGAACACTGGGTGTTCTTGCAGAAGACCTGGGTTCGAATCCCAGCACCCACATGGCAGCTAACAATTGTCTGTAACTCCAGTCCCAGGGGATCCAACAGCCGCTTCTGACCTCTGCGGGCATTGCAAAACAAGGGTGCACTTACCTACATGCAGGCAATACATGCATACACATTAAAAAAAAAAAAGTTTTTGGCTCCCTTAAATAAAAAAAAATAAAAATAAGCCAGGTGTGATCGCGCATGGCCGTAGCCCCAGCACTTTAAATAAATAAATAAATAAATAAATAAATAAATAAATAAATAAATAAATAAATAAATAAATAAATAAATAAATAAATAAATAAATAAATAAATAAATAAATAAATAAATAAATAAATAAATAAATAAATAAATAAATAAATAAATAAATAGAATAAAATAAAAATTGGAATGAGGTGGGGCTGCACATACTTTCAATACCAACACTCAGGAGGCAGAAGCAGGCAGAGGCAGGCAGATCTCTGCGAGTTCAAGGCCAGCCTGATCCTACATAGTGAGTTACAGGCCATGCAGTGCTACAGAATGAGACGCCGTTTCAATAAAAAACAAAATCAAAGTTGAAATGAGTCAAACTGATATTAAAAATTGGAATGAGGTGGGGCTGCACATACTTTCAATACCAACACTCAGGAGGCAGAAGCAGGCAGAGGCAGGCAGATCTCTGCGAGTTCAAGGCCAGCCTGATCCTACATAGTGAGTTACAGGCCATGCAGTGCTACAGAATGAGACGCCGTTTCAATAAAAAACAAAATCAAAGTTGAAATGAGTCAAACTGATATATCGTTTGGTTGGGTGTTTTCCTCTTTCCTCTACCCCTTCTTTTTGAAACAGGTCTTTCTTGTGCAGTGCACGCTGGTCTTGAACTCATTATGTATTGGAGGATAATATTGAACTCCTGATCTCTTGCCTCCACCTTCCAAGTACTGGGATTACAGGACTGTGCCATACATCTGGCTTTGATATATAGTTTCTGTATATAAAAGAGACATATCTCTGTGTTTTGCCATATTCTAGATTAATTTAGCAGTCAAGCTACCAGTAGCAGAAAAAAACGGATATCAATGTGAAGTTCTTTGAATGATTATGTAGGAATTTGAAAGGCAAAATTGGATAAATAAGTATTTCTACTGTGTAAACATTTTTAGGTGTTTCTGCCCAGTTTTCCTTCACAGTCAGATGCTTTGGGAGTTGGTGCTGTTGGGAGAGCCCCTTGTGGTCATGGCACCGTCACCATCAGAATCCTCAGAAACTGTACTGGCCCTTGTGAAGTGAGTATATTAGGCTCCTGATCCTGACACTTGCAGCGTCTCTAATCTGTGATGTTTCCCCATATCCTTATAACAACCCTGTGAGAATGAATGAGAAGACTAATTCAGTTCCCATAAGATCTGGAACCGTGTTTTTGTTACTTTGAGTAACAAGGACATTTATTCACATGTATGAAGTTGGGCCTTGATAAATATCAGTTATATTGGTGGTCAGTGTTTAACCAAAGGCACCCAGCTAGTAAATGGTGGAGCCAGAATTTTATCCCCCTCTTCTCCTCTAAGACTAATGTTTTTTTCAATATGTCATTCCATTTCTATTTGTGATTTTAGTTCCCTAAAATGAGTTTACCACTTACTAAAATAATTTATCCTCTTGGGCATACATTATTTATATTAATGTTTCAGGTTACGAAGTAGAGCCTTTAATTTCTGTGTCTCTTGTTTACATGATATTCCTTTTTCACAGCTGTATTTTGCCATTAAAATACTTCAGCGATTTTCGACCTTACTTTACAATTCATGATAGTGAATTCAAAGAATATACTACACGTACTCAAGCTCCGTGAGTAAATAGAATAACTTTTATTGGCCAAGTATTAACCTTAATAACCAAAATTATGTAGAATTATTGTTGGTAATAAAATTTTAATTTAAAATGTTAACTAATGGACAGATTAATTTTTTAAAAGGTTTGAGGAGCTGTTGCCAATAACTTAAGACTTAAAGAGTAACTTACTTTCTACAAGTGATTTTACTTAAGAGAATCTGTATTGTCATTAGCAGTCATCCAACTATACTTTTGATTCTACTCTAAATATGAAAAATCTAATCTTCGGAAGGGGCAAATAATCTTACCCTTTCCATTTTAGCTCCTGTTTTATTATTGCTTTATCTTCTTTTCATAGCTTAAAAGTTTTAGAATAATAAAAATAATTTCCATTTACTTACTCTTCTTGATTTTCTGGTTACTTCCCAGTATCTGCAGGCTGACCTCAATACCCATTAGGTCTTTCCTGTTCTCACTGCCTGTCCTAGTGAGCACCCCATTGCTCTATTTTTTTTTTTTCTACCTTTACTTGTAGTATTATTCCTTTTGTGTTTTCTTTCTCTTTAATCGGGATTTCAGATAATGCAGACTGGCCTTGAATTCTGTATATAGTCAAGGCTGGCCTTGAATTCTTGGTCCTCCTGCCTCAGCCTCTGAAGGGATTAAAGGCATGTGCCACCACCACCCCTTGTTACTTCTAAATATCTTAATCCTTTATCTTCCTATCTCCTGGCTGTCTGGTGGTATATTTTGGTTTTCTATGTAGATTTCTTTTCTCTGCTAGCCCCTTAAATATTGATGTTCTCAAATATTGTATTATGAAATTGTTTAATTTTCTAACACTCTTAATAGTATCCATGGTCTCTGTTAAGACCCTATACTAAAGCTGATGAGATGCCAGAGTGTGTAAAAGTGCTTGTGATGCAAGCCCGATGACCCTAATTTGATTCCTGGAACCCTCGTTAAAAGCCGGATGCAATGACCCACATCTGTAATCCAAGCACTCCTACAGTTAGATGGGAGGCAGAGACAGGAGAATCACCTGGAAGCTAGCATGAAGGAAGCATTGCAGTAGCAGACACAAAAGGGAGCCTGCTCCAGGAAGGTGAAAGGCGAGAATCAACTCTTGAAAGTTGTCTTCTGACCCCCACATGAGTGCCATGACATTCTCATGTGACTCACACACAAACACACACAAACTCTCTGAACTAAATAACTGTATTTAATTTAAATTAATGTAAAAACCTATATTAGCTTGATGTGCTAGTTCATGCCTGTAATCTCAGCCCTTGGGAGGATGAGCCAGGAGGATTGCAGTGAGTTCAGGGCCACCCAGGGCTGTCTTTAAAAAAAAATAATAGAAGACTATACTAATGACCCAGATCTCTTCAAGGTCCATACCTATATGCCCAGGGATTATTTGATTGTTTAGAACATTACACCTGTATATCTCTTTTCTTTTTTGGTCTTTTTGGGACAGGGTCTCCCTATAGTCATAGCTGGCCTGAATTAAAGAAGTGCACCACCACACTCGGCTCTTTTTTCTTTTTTAAAGGACAGGGTCTCAGTATGTAATATTGCTGGCCCAGAACTCACAATGTAGACCAGCTATTCTTGAACTTGATACGTAGATTAGGATGATCTTGGATTCCTTATCCTCCTGTCTTTGCCTCCCAAGTGCTGGAATTCTAGGCATGTGTCGCCATGCCAAAATCACACCTGTATGTCTTAATGTGTCTGAAATTAAGCATGATTAAACTGAATTCTTTTTATCTTCCTCTTTTTATGCTAATCTGTGTCCATTCTTTTTTTTTTCATAACTGGCACTAGTTTTTACTTAGTTATCAGAAACTTAGTTATGTTTCTTCTTAACATTGCCCACAATAAATTTTAACTCAATTCTGTCAGTTCAACAGTCTAAAATATCTCTCTGCCTACTATTATCTTCTTTGCACAGTACCCTTCCCAGTACCACTTCCTCTAGTTTTTCTCATCTACTGTTGCTTTGCTCACAATCTTTCCCCTCTTGATAGGGCATCTTTCACATTTCCCGCATAGAGATCTTTCTCATTCGTATGACTTGCCTCCACTTGATTCCCTTGTGACTTCTTTTTGCCTGTAAGATGGCATTGACAGTTTTTAGCATATAAACTTAGTGCTGCCATTAACTTTCATTTCTAACTATTCATCCTTCCCGCCTTGTGCTCTAGGAATGCTGAAGTACCTGTGATTCTGTGTGTAGTTGTATGTGTACACTGTGATCTCACCTCATTCCCTAGCATATACTGTTCTCCTGCATTACCCTTACCTCTCTTATCTACTTGGCAGAAAACTACCCATCTTTCATGTCTTGTCAGTGTCATCTCTTTGTGAGGCTGCCCTTTAATTCCCTGGCAGACTCTAGGTTCTCCTTTGTGATTACTGTGCATTTTATTCCCTCTTCAGTGTCTTCTAATTGTTGACATTGTGCTTGTGTGTGTATGCCTTTATGTCTATGTGCTGTTGTAAGGATCATGTCTTTTGGTCTTTTATGTGTACTGTTAAATATGTTGCTTGTCATGTTGTTGGTAGTAGTAAATCAAGTAAAGGAAAAGAGAATATGTATTGTTCACTCAGAAGAAATTGTAAACTATTCTGTGATTTAATATTCATCTTTTTTCACCTTTTGTTTTGTTTTATATTTTTATATAGGCCCTCAGTCATATTAGGAGTAACCAACCCTTTTTTTGCTAAAACACTCCAGCACTGGCCGCACATTATTCGAATAGGAGATCTGAAACCTCCAGGTAAAGTATCTGCTTGGTGTTCATAGTGTGTAATATGACTGAACAGACTTATTTCTTTTCCTTTGCTTTCATCCCTTATAATTTACATTATTGGCAATGTTCTTTGCAGCAACCTAAGTAAGAGCCTTTGGAGAAGACTATAACCTCACTAAAATGGACATAGGGCTGAAGAGATGGTTCAGTGGTTGAGAACACTGACTACTGGAGAGGACCCAGGTTCAGTTCCCAGCACTCCAATTTCAGGGAATCCAACACCCTCTTCTGGCCTCTGCAGGCATTGCATGACATAGGTGTACTTTCATCTATGCACAGGCAAAAAAAACTCATACACATTAAAAAAAATCAAAAAAAAATTTTAGGGGGGTGGTATTTATAGAGGAGGGGATCTAAATACCATTAAAATATATTGTATGAAAATTGCAAAAATTCAATAGAAAGTAGGGAAAAAGTGATTAATGGGCAGTATAAGCCCTATCCAAAAAAGATTATAATAGTGTAAAACTTCAGAAGACTGAGCTTTTTATTTTATAACCCAAATAAAATAGGGATTTTTAGTATTGCTTAAGGAAAATCTTATAGAAAACTAAAATAATAGCCAGACATGATAGAACCCATCTGTAATCCTAGCACTCGAGAGTCTAAGGCAAGAGGATTGTGAGTTCAAGGCCAACTTGGGTTACACACTGAGTTCCAGACCAGCATGAGCTAAGACCCTGACTTAAAAAAAATGATAATAATTATTCCAGACTTGGCACAAAATTCTCAGATAGGTCATAAAACAAGAGTTTTAGAACCTCTGTGCCACATCTATTGACGAAGAGTCATCTCAAGTTGTACTTTCCTTGAAAAAAAGACAGAATATCTTATTATAGGAAGTGAATAATTGTTTATGAAATGAATAAATGAATTCCAAGGCTGGATGTTACATTTGAATGCCAATTTAATGATACCTCTGACATTCCTCACAGAACATTCCTGAATTTTCACTGAAATAACTGCTATATGAGATATCTAAATGTATTTTAATATCTTTATAATATGTCTTAATAACCTTTTGTTCCTTCTAGTTAATACATAGATTAAAGACATTCAGTACTAATTTATAAGAAGTTCTTTCAGATACCATATATCCTGATGTATTAGAGTCATGATAACATAATATTATTTACAAATGCTAAGATAAGCATGGTGGTACATATCTGTAATCCCAGCATTAAAGAACTAGAGGCAAGAGGATCAGCTTGAGACAAGCCTGAACTACATAAAACCCCTGTCCCACCAAAAAACAAAAACAAAACAAAACAACAAAGCTGGGTGTGGTGGTGTATGCCTTTGGTCCCAGCACTCAAGGAGGCAGAGGCATGTGGATCTTTGTGAATTCAAGGGAAGCCTGGTCTACATAGTTCCAGGCCAGCTGGGGCTACAGGGAGACCCTGACTCAAAAAGACCAGACCTCCTTCCCTCCCAAAAAGAAAAAAAAAAAAAACAAAAAACTGTAGACAAAAAAGACAAAATGAACAAAAAGATTTAAATCCTGGACTCAGTTTCACGTTGAAGTCCTTAGAGGCCTTATGAAATACAGGAAAAAGCAAAAGACTTCACCTTAGGGATCAGAACGGTGGGATATTAGGCAGATCAGTCTATTTAGGCCGGCACATCATTTTCTGTTGGGAGGAATAAAAACAGCATGGTGCTATATAAATGTCATGATTTCCTGTCATTCTGTTAGTGTTCTGATGAGTGTAAATGATAGTTCAGAGAACAGGGGTTACTCAACTCTTAGGTATTAAAAAATGATCTTGATATTTATTTTTATGGTATAGTTATACTAATCTAGACTATTTGATTGACTATAATATAGTAGACTGTTGTTTATTTTTTCTTCCCAGTGAAAAAGATTCCCTTAGAGATGTAGGTAGGGAACCTTTGCTGGGAATCATTGGTATAGTAGTATGAACTGGTAAATATATTTAAATAATCAGTGTACTGTTTTCCAAAGTAGCCCAATACTTCACATTCTAACCACAGTATATGTGGGTTTCCATGTCTACCCATCCTTGCATTATTTGGATAGTATCTTTTTCATTATGATGATTTTAGTGTGCTTGAAATAGTGTTTGAATCTGCTTTCCCTTAATGACTAAGCATGGTGAACATGCTTTCATCTACTTATTATTTTACATCTTCTCATACAGAGTTTACTTTCTTATCTGAGTGACCTATTCATATATGTCTTCTTTGATGAAATCACTATTTAAATCCTTTGTTGGGGCTGGAGAGATGCCTCAGTGGTTAAGAGCACTGGGTATTCTTGTAGTAGACCCGGGTTTGGTTCCCAGCACCTATATGGCCCCTAACAATTGCCTGTAACTCTAGTTTTAGGGTATCTAACACCCTTTTCTGGCCCCCTCAGGCACTGCACAACACAGGTACACTTAGAGACACTCAGCAAAACACTCACACATATAAAATAAAAAAAATAAACCAAAAAAATTTTTTAAAATTCTTTGGTGGTTTTTTTAGGACAGGATCTCATGTAGCTCAAGCTGGCCTCAAACTGCCTGTGTCAGAGAGTATTCTTGAACTCCTGATCCTGTTGCCTCCTTCTCCCTAGTGCTAGGATTACAGGCATGTGTCTCCATTCCTATATTATTGCTGTTTTAAATAGATTGTCTTCTTACTGAATTGTAAGAGGTTGCTGCTACAGACTTTTACTCTTCTATTAATAAGACAATTAGATACTCGACCAACTTTCAGTTTTTTAGGTAAATCTCATTTAGTTGTGAATTATACTCCTTTTTTTTTGTATTGCCTCATTTATCTGTTACTATATCTGGAGGCCTTTTACATCTCTTACCTGTAAGAAATACTGGTTTTTAGTTTCTCATCTTGTGACAACTCTAAAGGCATTCTTACATCTAAAAATCTCCTGGCAAGTGAACTTGACTGCTTAAAAATAGGACCTAGGATCAGGGGAAGGAAGAGAAATAGCTCTTTATTTTTCAAAATGTGGATGAGGGTATTATAGCATATTGATGACATTTTTAGCAGTCTGTCTTAGAGAAGAGATATTGTGTTCTATTATTTGGACCATTCCATTGCCTAGCAGTTTTTATTTTTTATTATTAATTTATTTATGTGTGTATGAGTGTGTGCATGCCGTGGCACACATGTGGAGGTTAGGGGCAAACTTTGGGGAGTTGGTTCTCTGCTTCCACCATGTGGGTCCCAGGGATCAAACTCAGGTTGTCAGGCTGGACATTACCTACTGAGCCATCTCACTGTCCTAGATTTTCAGTTTTTCTGCCAGATAGTTGATGTATAAAAGCATTATACTTTCTAGATTCTTCAGAGTCACTGAGGCCTGGGTGCTGGGAGTATAACTCAGGGCCTTATGCATGCTAGGGAAGTGCTCTATTACTGAGCTATACTCTAATCCTCTTTGCTTTTTGAGGAACTGCTATACTGTTTCCATTTTACATTCCCACTAGCAATGCACAAGTTCCAGTTTCTTCATGCCGTATCTTCACTCTTTTTTATTACATTTATTTGTGTGTGTGTGTGTGTGTATGCATGCACATGCGTGCATGTATGTCAGGTCAAAGGACAACTTACAGGAATCCGCTTTCTGCTTCTACCACATGGGTCCCAGGGATCATACTCAGGTTGTCCAGCTTGAGAGCAAGCGCCTTTACCAGCTGACCCATCTCAGCAGCCCCATCACTCTTTTATAGTGACCATCTTAATGTGTATGGGGTGATGTTGATGTGGTTTTCATTTGCCTTTCCCTAGTTGTTAACAGTGTAGACTGTCTTTACATGTGTCTTTTGTATCTTTTTTTGGAGAAATGCCCATTCAAATCATTTCCTACTTTTGATTGTTATAGTTCTTTATATAAACCAAGTGCTAGTCTCTTACCAGATGTATTTTGTAAATATTTCTCATCATTCTGTAGGCTGCTTTTTTCTCTTTTGATAGTGTCCTTTTATGCATCAGAGTTTTTGACTTTGATGACGTTCTTTATATATGTTTTATTTCTTGGGGGTTTAGTGTCATATTCATGAGGTCTGATTTATCTTTTCAACCTTAAACATCTGGATTATATCTTAGGGCTTTTTTTTTTTGCTTCTTGATCTCAAACCAGGCCCATTGTATTGCTGTACAAGGTGGGCAACACAAAGCCCTTCTCAGGATTCTGGCTTTGAAAGCTCTGAAGAGTCTGAAAGGATCAAGCAGTAAAAGCACATTCTATAGGCTCAGAGGGAGTTGCATAGCAGAACTTTAAATGTTCTCTTGTGCTCAGAGGTTCGTATTCATATCCTAGAATGTGCATTTGGTTTTAACACTTCAAAGAAATCAGTCCTGCTGTCAAGAGGCTTTTTCTGTATTTACCTGTTTAGTCCACTACTTGATATTGAAATGAGAAATGCAATCTTAGGATAACAATACACAACAGGGGTCCCTCAAAAAGAAAACAAATTCTTGTGATTTATATTGGCCCTAACTATAAACTGAGCATTTTGGATGAGAAATTGGATTTGGTGATTTCATCACAGGAAAGTAAAATATTTGATGTAAGTCAAATGGCCAGGATTGGAACTCAGTGTATGTCTTCTACCTGATGAGGCTTCTTGAATCAGAGTGAAGTCTTCTACGCTGCTGTGTCCTTGTCCTTTGTCATTTTACAAGACATCTGTGAATCACTATGTATTTTCATTATTACCATGAACTCAGTGGCTATAAAAAATAATGAAACTCACTGTTAAATTATACTCCCCACTGTTACTCAGTTCTTTCTGCACAGTGAGTTTCAGGAAATAATATGATAGACAGCATTGGTGGATATGAGAATTGTTCATGCTTTGTGACTTAGAGTGAAAGGAAACTAAATCTGTAAATCATTTGGACTTTTTTTTTTTTCTGAGATGTGGTCTCATATAGCTCAGGCTAACCTCAAACTTACTGTGTAGCTGAGGTTAGCCTGAAACTCCTGATTCTCCTGCCTCTACCTCCCAACTGCTGGGATTACAAGCAAGTGCCACCATACCTGGCTTAAATCATTGTAGTTTTACTACTTGATGTTTAGATTCTTGAGAAGAGGCAGATAAATGTCTTAATTTAGTTACTATGTAATCATTCTGAACTTCTTAAGGGGAGGAAGTCTTGTGGTAGGTGGCCATTACTCTGAAGTATAGAAAGCAAAACCACAAGATTGATGGTGAGTCCTGTTCTCATAAGAATTATTACCTGGCTAGGACTGCAGAGATGACTCAGTGGTTAAGAGCACTGACTTCTCTTGCAGAGGACTCACGTGGTGGCTTACAGCCATTTGAAACTCCAGTTCCACAGGATTTGGCACCCTCTCTGGCCTCCTCAGATCTATGCATGTATGTAGTGCACACACCATATGCAGGCACAACACTCATATGCATAAAAAAGATAAACCTTAAAAAAGAACTAGCACATAGGAAAGGTAGTAGAACTTGGTAAAGGTAGAGCTGTGTGCTAATGAATCTAAAATATTTTAGGAACCAGATTTTTTTCTTGACCTTTTTCTTTCATTCAGTTTGTTCATGTCAGTTTTATCTCCTTTGCAGTTCCAGGAATTCCCTTGTCTCTTCCCCTGCTGCCCATTCGTTCATCAAGTTCACTTTCTATACAGGAGCAGTACTCTACAGTTGGTACATGTTATTCTTTAGTCTTTGCTCCCTTGAGCTTCTAAGTGTGCAGTCCAGTAACTCTTTTCAGGAGTCCTGTCCATCTGACTTACTCCCGTGGTCATGGGATACATCATTATTGCTTGGTGGCAGTGTTAAAAGATGATTTGTGGAGCTGAGGCCATAGCTTATTTAGTAGAGCGCTTGCCTCTACTAACTTCATACATGAAGCCTTGGGTTTGATCCCCAGCACTGTATAAACCCTGTGTGATTGTAATCTCAGCACTTTAGGAAGTGGAGATAGGAGGATCAGACATTGAAGGTCATCCTTTGCTTTGAGACCACTAAGTTAAAACATGTACTACACAGATTGTTCAACACAGCAGCCATCTGTGGCTCAGACCTGTGGTTGTTATGCACACTGTTATCATTTGGTGGCAGTATAAGCTCTGCAGTACAAAAGCAGAATTTGGAAAGATACTAGAAAAATAAACCTTTGAATACTACATCTGCACAGCCCCTTGGCAATCCTCTCCATTTACTTTTTTTTTCTAGTATATATTTTTTTTCCGTAAAACACCCAAAGTTTAGGTCAGTGGGAAATAATTTTAATCAAAGAATTAATACATTTTCTTCCCATACATTTTGCTTTGTATTAGGGAATGGCATTGTTATCCATTTCACTACAAGTAAAATACTACAAAAAGGTCATAGGAAAATATTAAAAATAACTCAATACATAGGGCTGGTGCGATGGATGGATCAGCAGTTAAGAGCACTGGCTGCTCTTGCAAAGGACCTAGGTTCAATACCCAGCATCCACATGGAGGCTAACAGTCTGTAGCTCCCAACTCCATAGGATCTGATGTCCTTTTCTGGCCTCTGTGGGCATTGCATGACACAGGTGTACGTACATGCAGGCAAAACATTCATATACATAAATACAAATAAATTAAAATAAATTCAATACAAAAATCAAGATAAGGGCTAGCAAGATAGCTCAGTGGATAAAGGTGCTTGTCACTTAGCCTGATGATCAGAGTTCTATCATACAACTCACATGGTAGAAGAGAACCAACTCTTGCAAGTTGTCTTTTGACCTTATTATGTATTTCATAACATGTTTGCGCACGTGCGCATGCACGCACACACACACACACACACTAAATACATAAATACAAAAAGTTTTCAAAATTCAAGATGAAATTATTTTTTCAAAAATCTGTACTCCAGTGCCCACCAAACACAATAAGAAAACCAAAGCAAGTAACAAGGTTCCCTTTATCGTAAATTTTCAAAGAACTAGAGAAGGGGCACTAGCATGATGGTATATACCTGTGATCCCAGTACTACTAAGGCAGAGGCAAGAGGATCAGTAGAAGTTCAAGACCAGCTGAGTCTACTTGGCAAGTTCTAGGCCAATGAGGACTACATAGCAAGACCCTGTCTCAAAAATAGACAAAACAAACAGAAGTAGGGAAGGGGACAAAGGGAGGTGACAGTGGTGTGAAGAGGGAAAAGAGGTGGCAGTGGTGGTGCGAAAGGGGATGCACATTAGCCACATTGCTTTAGTATGTTTCCTGAACAAAATGCCCTCTCTCTGCACAGTAAATTCCAAGCAACACTAAAACTTAATGTTTCTCATTGAGAATGAGAAAATTCCCTGTGTTCACTGGCTATGGTGGCTTATTCCTGTAATGCCAGCAAGATCTCTGTGAGCTTGAGGTCACCTTTGGCTACAAAGTAAGACTATTGTAGTATTTTCACATAAGTTTCATAAGAACTTTTGTTTCATGAACCACTGTTGGGAACAGAAGCCTCTTCTGCCAACAAAAGCTATCCTGCCAGCCCTCTCATCTTTCATGGAGCTTCATAAACATCCTTAGCTTGCACTGAGACAGAAACACAAGGAGCAGATTTGGGGGCTGCTTTGAAGAGGCACAGAAGATCTGTTGACTTTCTTTGGGGAGCAATGGCAGCCCCTTTATTCTTCCAGCATACCTCAGTGCAGTAGGCAGAGATTGAGTAATCTGTGCCTTGGAGTTAGTGACCTGTTGCTTAGCACTGATGTTGCTATGGCTTTCTTCTCAATGGTGGCTATATTTGTATAGTCTCCCTGTATCATTGAATCACGTTGAGTGGGGCTCTTAACATCCCCTGTATTCAGTAAAGGGGCTGGTGGAAAAGGCCTAAGTAGAGTCACCAAAGTGGGATGAGTTGGAGGAATACCTGGAGGTGCAGGAGTAGGTAACTTCAGTGGAGGTCGTCAAGAAAGAAGGCTAAGAGGCAGACCTAGAAGTGGACCTGAGTAGGGCCAGTAAATTGGCCTGGTAGTGGTCCTGGATATTTAAAAGTTGTTAAGATCCTCAGAGTGGGCATTCCAGATGTCTTGGGAGAGGTGGTTATCTAGGAAGAAGGCCTATATATAGTCAAGGAGACCAAAGGGTAGAGGAAGCAGCGGCCTAAGAGGTGGTGGTCCTGGCATTGGAGATGCTTATGTGTGAGAAGAAACAGATGTGGTGAAGTATGCTGCTGTGAAGAAGCAATAGAGGTTCCTTCAGAATGAGTTTTCTTTTTGCTGTTTTTGTGATTGCTTTTCTGCTTCAGAAATATCAGAAACATCAGAATCATCTTCACTCTCCCCCCAAAATCCCTCTACATCTCATTCCACCTCAGGAATTTTCTACCTGCCATTGAAAGCAAGACTGGGAGATGAATGAGCTCCTCCTTGTTCTTCCTTCATTTTCCCAGGCATTCTACAAAGTGTACATTTAGACCTGACTTCTCTGTCCCTCCCTTCTTCCCCTCTTCCCCTCCCTTCTTAAGGTCTTGCTGTGTAACCCTGATTGTCCTTGAGCTTAGGACAGTCCTCCTACCTCAAGACTGTATAACACATCTAAGTCTCACCTATGACAGGGAAGATCTAGAGCAAAGCTATATATCTGTAAGACTTGGGATGGGAGGTGGCCTAGGTAAAGGTTTCCTGCTAGGGCCAAATGTGAAACATCATGTCCACAAGAAGAAGATGAATAGAAATTGATGGCAATGAATTATAGGCTGAGGTTTTAAAGATAGAGGATGAACCAGCAAGATGGCTTAGTGAATAAAGGTGTTTGCCACCAAGCATGACAACCTGAGTTTGATCCCTGGAACCCACAAGGTGGAAACGTACTTCCTCTGACCGCCACATGAGGGATGCATGACGCACGTGTGTGTGTGTGTGTGTGTGTGTGTGTGTGTGTGTGTTTAAATACTTGGGGATGGAGAGATGGCTCAGCCGTTAAGAGCACTGACTGCTCTTGCAGAGGTCCCGGGTTTCATTCCCAGCATGGCAGCTACGAACCATCCTTAACTCCATTTCCAGGGGAATCTGAAGCCCTCTTCTGACCTCCACAGCATTGCACGACACGGGTGCACTCACATATGTGCAGGCAATACACTCATACACATAAAAATAATAAAAATATTTTAAATAAGTTCTTGACAGTTCCAAAATATTGACTCAGTTGAGCCCTGATCTGTTCATACTCTACTTCTAGCCTTTTCAGTTCTTTGTACACATCTAGATTTTTCTCTTTGAAAGTCATAGAATACATTTAAATGCTTCTCGTAGCATTTTATTGCTTATCTTTTAGTACTTTATCATCTAACTGTGGGTGCTGTGCAGGGTTAAACTATTACATTCAAGTTCTCCATGTTCCAGATAATCTGTTGGAGATCTTTCAGTTTCAGAGCTGAAGCTAATCCCATCATGCCCTGTTTCTGTTCCTCAGTTCTGTGTTACTGGCCTTTTTTGGAGCTCAGTCTATGGGCATCATAAATTTTCCACTCTTGGTAGGTGTTTATCTCTACCTCAAGTTGACAATCTGTATGGCTTGCTTATTCATTGAAAATAAGCCATGTGGACAGGGGAGCATGTGCACTCAGGCAGCTGGGGCAGAAGGGTATGAGTTCAAAGCTAACCTGAACTATATAGCAAAACCGATTTTTAAAAAAGGAGAAAGAAAACTTAAGCAATAAAATACCTGGCTAATAAATAGTATATTATTAATCTTATGAGTTCTATTTTGTAGCATGTATAGGTAAGCATTTGATCACTGAGCTACATCCCCACTCCAGTTTATAAGAATCTTTATGTTGTTTCTTTCAGGTGAAATTCCTAAGCAAGTTAAAGTGAAAAAATTGAAGAACCTAAAAACTCTGGATTCTAAACCTGGTATTGACTTCTAAGACTTTTATTAGTTACTTTTATTATTGTGTATGTGCTTGGGAATGTGGGCTTACTAGTGCCACAGTGCATGTGTGGCAGTCAGAGGACAACATGTGGGAGTCGGTACACTTCTTCCACCATGGATTCTGGAGATCAAACTCAGGTTGTCAGGCTTGCACAGGAAGTGCCTCTAACTGTTGAGCCATCTTTGTGTCACAAATGTTTATTAATATTTAAATATATACTTACTCATGGGGCTGGAGAGTTGGCTGAGCTGTTAAGAACATTGGTTGTAGCTGGTGTGGTGGCACACGCCTTTAATCCCAGCACTTGGGAGGCAGAGGCAGGCTGATCTTTGTGAGTTCAAGGCCAGCCTGGTCTACATGGTGAGTTCCAGGACAGCTGGGACTACAAGAAAACCCTGTCTCAAAATGACAAAAAAAAAAAAAAAAAAACACTGGTTGTTCTTGCAGAAGACCTGGGTTCAAATCCCAGCACCCACATGGTGGCTAACAACCATCCATAACTCTAGTTCCAGGGAAATCCGATGCCCTCTTCTGACTCCTGAGGGCATTGTACAACATGGGTGCACTTCAACACATGCAGGCAATACAATCGTACACAAAAAATAAAAATAATAAAAATAAAATATTTAAATATATACTCACCCAGGTAGTTGGTTTTTTCCGTTTGTCATCTTTTTTTTCACTTCTTAGGAGTTTATACTTCTTACAAGCCATATCTAAACAGAGATGAAGACATCATAAAGCAACTCCAGAAGGTAAATACTTGTTCATATTATTAATTTAAATCTCCTTATTCAAGTCTACAAGTGTGGTTTTTGTGTAATAATGTGAAATGGAATTTCACTTTTTTATTAAACTTTAAAAAAATGTTTTATTATTTTATGTGTATGTGTGTATTGCCTGCCTGTAGATAAGTGCACCCGTGTCGTGCAATGCCTGCAGAGGTCAGAAGAGGCTGTCAGATCCCCTGGGACTGGAGTTATGGACAGTTGTTAGTTGCCATGTGGGTGCTGGGATTTGAACCCAGGTCTTCTGCAAGAACCACCAGCGTTCTTAACCGCTGAGCCATCTCTCCAGCCCTGGAATCTCACTTTTTAAGACAGTGCTGGATTGAATTTAGGACATCATACATGCTAAGCAAATGTTCTACCGATGAGCTATATCCCCAGCCTGGAATCTCGTTTTTGTTTCTGGTGTTTTGTTTTTTTTTTTTCCAATCCTGGCTGGCCTGGAACGCACTATGCAGACCAAGATTGCCCTGACTTGTGATAATCCTCCAGAATGCTGGTATTACAGGTGTGTGCCACCACTCCCAGTTTAGAGTCTCTTTAAAAATTCTTTCAGCTGGGCATGGTGGTTCACACCCTTAATTTCAGCACTTGGGAGGCAGAGGCAGGTGAATTTCTGTGAGACTGAGTCTAGGCCAGCTGGGGCTACAGGAATACAGGGAGACTGTCTCAAAAAGACCAAAAAGAAATTTTTAAAAAAAAATTTATCGGTGGTGGTGGTGGTGGTGGTGGTGGTGTGTGTGTGTGTGTTTATACATTGTAAGGGGGTGGCATATCACATGCCACATCATGTGTGTGGTCAGAAGAAACTTTGTGGAATAGAGTTGATTCTTCCCTTCCACCTTTTATATGGGTTCCAATTTTGACCATAAGTAACCAGACTTTTGAGGCAAGCACCTTTACCTCAAAGCCATCTTGCTGGCCTTGAATCATTTTTAAATCAAAGTTTCAGAGCTAGATATAATTACTCATGCCTGTAATTCCAGAACTAGAGAGAATGAGGCAGGAGGATCTTGAGTTCCAGGCCAGCCTGGGCTAAAGAATAAGCTCTTGTTTCAAAAATAAATAGGGCTAGTGAGATAGCTCAGTGGGTAAAGGTGTTTGCTGCCAAGTTGACAATCTGTGTTTGATCCTCAGGATCCACATGATGGAAAGAGAGAACTCCCACAAGTTGCCCTTTGACCTTCACGTATGCACTGTGGTACTTGTATGCCCCCACCCATTGTACATATATACATACACACTAAATAAATAAATAAATGTAAAAAATACCAAAATAGATGACTAAATAAAGCTGCTTAAAAATCAAGAGACTAAGAGACTGGAGAGATGGCTTGGCAGTTAAGAGCACTGACTGCTCTTGCAGAGGAACTGGGTTTGATTCCTGGTACCCACATAGTGATTAAGTTCTGGCCTAACACCAGTTCCAGGAGAATCTGATGCCTTCTTCTGACCTCCACAGGCATTGCACAACTTGGCTGCTCTTAAATACATGTGGGCAGTACACTCATACACATAAAATAAAAAATAATAAAATACTTTTAAAAAATCAAGGGAGACTGGAGAGATGGCTCAGCAGTTAAGAAGCACTGATTGCTATTGCAGAGGACCCAGGTTCAATCCCAGCACCCACATGGTGGCTAACAACTGTCTGTACTCCAGTTCCAGGGGATTTGATGCCCTCTTCTGACCTTTGCAGGCATTGCATGACACAGATGCACTTACATACATGCAAGCATTAAACTAATACACATAAAAGTGACAAAATGTTTTTTAAAAAAAATCAAGAGACTAGCGTTTGGCACGATGGCTCAGTGGATAAAGGCACTTGGCACCAAGCCTCATGACCTGAGTTCAGTCCTGGGGCCTACATAGTGGAAGTAGAGAACCTACTCCTGCAAGTTGTCTCCTGACCTGTACAAGCATGCCTTAGCACATGTACATTTGTGGGACACACACACACACACACACACAATGCACATACAAATACAAACTAATTTTTAAAAAATCAGAAGACTAGAACTGGGGAGATGACTAAGTTGGTAAAGTGCCTACCATGCCATGCATGAGGATCTGAATTCCAACCTCATCATACACATAAAAAAACCTGACATGGCAGCATATAACCGTAACTCCAATACTTAGGGAGGTGGAGCTAGATGGTTCTTTGGAACTTGCTGGCTTGTCCAGCTAGCCAACTCAGGGAGTTTCAGGCTTAGTGAGAGACTCTTGTCTTAAATAATAAGGTGCAGAACCATCAAGGAAGAAATGTAACTTTGACTTCTGGCCTCCACACACATGCACACTCTCCTGTGCACATGCAGACACACACACCCAAGAAACTAAAGTATCAATAATCATAGGCTACAATATTGGTGTTTTTTTTTTTTTTTAAGCTACAAAAAGTACTGATTATTCTGGAAACTTGGCTATTATAATGAAAATGTTAGTGACTCTACCATGAGGCTCTTTAGCACCTACCTGTAAGAGAAAGCATTTTTTTTTGAAAATGTAAGTAGTTATTAGTATAGCAAATACAAAAAGATTGCCTTCTCTATGAACTGATGCTTTTAAGTATGAGATAAATGGTATTAGCTAACCTATAGGGTCTTAGATTTTACATAATAAATAAAAGCAAATTATATGTATCAGTGGAGTATACATTATGTAATGTTTAAGTCAGATTAAACTTACACATCTCTTCAAACAATTATCATTTCTTTGTGATAAAAACATTTAAAAGCCTTTCTTCTATGTTTTCGAGAGATTTGTACATAGTTGTTCTTTGCGGTCACCCTGCACACCAGAACTGCTTGCTCCTATCTTACTATAACTTAGTACTCCTTGTTCAGCCATTTCCTTCCTCATCCCACTCTTCCCAGCCTCTGTCTAAAAGATTGTTTTATAGGGTATTATACATGAACTTCAAATTAAATATGTCAATATGAACCTGTACATTCTTGCTTGTTTGTTGGTATTAAATTTAAGTATGTGTTGGGGCTGGAGAGATAGCTCTGTGGTTTAAGAGCATGTCTGCTCTTACAGAGGACCCAGGTTCAATTCCTGGCACCCACATGACAGCTAACAATTGTTCATAACTCCAGTTCCAGGGGATTCTATGCCCTCTTCTGACCTCCACGAGCATTACATGACACGGGTGCACTTAACATTCATGCAGGCAATACACTCAAACACATAAAAATGAGTTTAAAAATTAAGTGTATTTACAAAGCAACTGAGCTTGACAATTACCCAGTGTTTTATACTTACTGCTTCTAGACTGTGGGTTGTCACTGTCTTTTAAGGGTGTGCAGCAGAAACGTCCTTCTGAGGCTCAAAGTGTTATTCTCCGACGCTATTTTTTGGAACTGACACAAAGCTTCATTATTCCATTGGTAAGTTAGCAAGTACATTTTAATGATTTGCTGAGGGGTATATGAATGTTCTTCTGATCCTCCAAATTTTAAATTGTGTGTCTTGCCAGTTGGTGTGTTTAGTGATTTAAAATGGTGCCTTTTGTAAGGGACCTGGATTCTTTGTGTTAATATTAGCTGTTTAACTTTGGTAAGTAATTTCTTCCCCTTGACTCTCATTTTGCTTGTCTTTAATATATGGTTGAGTCTACAGTCCCCAAATACCTTTCAAATTTGTTGCGATTCTTTTTTTTAAAGCAGGGTTGGAGGTTATTAAGAGACTTTAATATAGATTGTAATCACCAAGTTTAAGAAGGAAAGCACTCAGGCAGGAAATAAGACATGTAAGAATGTGGGTGTGGACTTCTCAAAGAAGAGTCGCCTATGATAAAAAGTAATTGATAAAAAAATATTATTGGCAAAAGTTATTTCTTTTTTATTTCCAGTCTTTTAGATACTGAATGCTTAGAATTAAACAGATTTGGGGAGCAAAGGGGAGGTAGTGCTGGGGATTGAACCCTTGTACATTTGAGGCAAGTACTCTACCACAGAGCTATAAAACTGATTTTTAAGAGCACACAAAAGTTGACACAAATTCTAGAATCAAATCCACACATGATATAAAAAAGAATAAATGAGTTGGATGTGGTGGCACACACCTTTAACCCCAGCACTTGGGAGGCAGAGGCAGGCAGATCTGGTCTACATTGTGAGTTCCAGATCAACTGGGGCTACAGAGAGACCCTATCTCAAAAAGACCAAAAAAAAATGAATAGCAGATAGCTGCCTTTGATCAGAAACTGACTATCAGATCAGGGCTGGTGAGATGGCTCGGCAGTTAAGAACACTGGCTGATCTTGCAGAAGACCTGGGTTCAAATCCCAACACCCACATGGCAGCTAACAACTTTCTGTAACTCCAGTTCCAGGGGATCTGACAGCCTATTCTGTCCTCTGTGGGCATTGCATGACACAGGTGCACTTACCTACATGCAGGCAATACTCGCATACACATAAAATAAAAATAATAAAAAAGAAACTGATTCAATGTTCAAGGTGATTGCCCAGCAATCAGCCCTTAAAGCAGTGCATGGTTGCCCACATTTGTAATCTCAATAACAGGAGGATTGTTAAAAATTAGAGGCCAATCTAGGCTACACATGGGATCCTGCCTCCCAAACCAAACAGATATCAATGACAAAAAAGTTAAAGGCCTTGTATTGAGAGCAAGAGCAGTTTAGTGTATGAACTCTACAGTGGAGTGTATAGCTGTCTCTTGATTTGTACTTGTTACTTAAGCTCTATTAAGTCTTTTTCTTTCTGTCAGTCTTGCTATGGTATCCCTGGCTGGCCTGGAACCCTCTGTATAGACCAGGATGGCCTCAAACTTGAGCAGTCTTCTGGCTCTGTCTTAAGTGCTGCCATTACAAGCATGTGCCACCATGCCTGGCTAAGTATAGTGTTAAGTATATACCCTACAACCCTTTAAACACATTATTTACAGTTGTGTCACTATATAGCCACAATATTCTGGACACACCCTGTTAGATGTTTTATCACTGTGACAAATTCCTCAGAAAAATAGTTCAAAAGGAGGATTTATTTTGGTTCATGATTTTAGAGTGAAAGATCAGCTGTATCTGTTGCTTTGGACATGAGGCAAGAAATAATATCATAGTGGGGGAGCTTATGGCAGAAGCTTCCCACTTCATGACAGCCAGCACAAAAGAGGGAAGAGGCCAAGGACAAGGTAGACCTCTAGAGGCACACTGTCAGTGATACACTTCCTTCTACCAGGTCCGGACTTGCAGATAGCTCATTCCATAGGAATGTAGTGGTAGATTAACCCATTGATGAGTTTAGTCCCTATATGATCCAGTCATTTCTCCATAGCACCACCAGCTAGGAACCAGTCCTTCAACACAGGAGTCTTTAAAACAATACTTTCATTTCATTTATAGTGTTTTACCTGCATGTATATAAATGAGCCAGATGCATGTAGTGCCCATGGAGGTCAGAAGCAGGCATTGGACCCCATGAAACTGGAGTTAGGACAATTGTTAGCTGCCATGTGGGTTCTGGGAACTGAACCCAGGTCATCTGCAAGAGCAGCCAATGCTCTTAACCACTGATCCATCTTTCCAGCCTAACACATGAATCTTTGGGTAGGGCATGGGGACACTTTATATCTAAACACACACACACACACACACACACACACACACACACACACACACTAGTGATTTTGATACCAGTGTCATTCATTGTTTAGAAACATGAAGTATTTCAACTGAATTACTTTGTAAATTACTATGTCCACCATGACAAATATATTAAAATTATTTTTACTAGATACTTATGCCAATTATCCAAAGAAAAATCACTACCAAATTGCTACAGTAGATATTAGCCAGTCTGACATGCTTACCCATTGATCCCATAGGTATAATATAGGCTAAATAGTTTTGGTATTTTTGCTTTCAGTTTATAGTACAGCAATCGCTAAACAAATAGTCACAAGTGGTGCAACCACCCAAGGATTGCATTGGGTCTTTGTCAGCCATTACAGAGTCAGATATAAATCCTCACTGTGTATGCAAAGCTAGATCCAATTTCTTAATCAGAAGGTACTGGTGGAGGTTGTCAGATACTCTATGCTGTGCCTTGGCTCAGTGAGTCAGAGCAGGGAATACACATGTCCTACCACAACCATTGAACTACCCGTTGTGAGATATTATGTAATTATTGCATTTTGTACCTTAAAAGGTTACCCGGGAGTTTCTTTCTGATAACACTTTTTTTCTATTTTTAAAATATTTTCTATTAGCTGGGCGTGGTGGCGCACGCCTGTAGCCACAGCAGAGGCAGGCGTATCTCTGTGAGTTCAAGGACAGCTGGAACTACAAGGAGACCCTGTCTCAAAAAGACCCCCCCCCAAGTTTTTTTTATTTATGTGTATGTGTGTGCCTGCTCGTCTGTATGTGCACCATATGCATGCAGGTGCCCACAGAGGCCAGAAGAGGGAGTCAGACCCCTTGGAACTGGAGTTGCAGGTTGTGAACAGACTGGTGTGGGAGCTGGGAACTGAACCCAGGTCCTCTGCAAGAGCAGCAAATACTCTTAACAACTAATCCATCTCTCCAGATTCTGATACTGGTTTCTTGAACAGAATTTGCTGTGTCCAAGAATCTATATAATTCTGTGGTAAAGGGAACCATGTGTGTCTTGCTCATTACCTCCCCAGTGTGGTACATGGTAGGTCTCAAATACTTTTGAATAAATGACTAAATAACACAGTTATTCTAGGAAATTTAGTGGCATGCATATCAATATAGGCAATATCATGATGTCCTTGTCTGGTGATTGCATCATCGCTTTTTCTGTAGTTACTAATATCATCTTTGAACTTTAGATGAGAGCAGCATGAAGATCTTTGCTGTTCATTTTGGGGGAAAAGTATTCTTGGTTTATGGATGTAATTTTGTTCAAGCTAAACTATGTCAGGCTGGGAATGTAATTCAGTGAGGCAAATAACATTAGTGAGGCTCTGCATTCACTGCCCAGCACCACAAACATGTAAAACTGCTTATTTAAGTAAATCAACCTTATTTGGTGCTTAAGAGTATAGACTAAACCAGCATGGTGAGTCACTTCTGTAATCCCAACACTCAGGAGCCTGAGGCAGGAGGATTGCCACAAGTTCAAAGCTAACCTGGGCTATAGTGTGAGATACTGTTTAAAAAGAGGAAGGGGGAGGGAGGAAAAAAATGCGGGCTGTTGTCAAGTAGACCTGGATTCAAGTTCAAATGATGAGTTTTTTGGTCAGGTTGTTTAACTTTTTGAAGTTTCAGTTTTTTAGTAATTAAACATAGAGTGGTTACAAGGTTACAAGACGTGTGTAAAATGTTAAGTGCATTTTCTGCCCTATAATTACTCAACACTATTAATTTAAATTATCATTAAAAATATGAGAGGCTGGAGAGGTGACTCAACAGTTAAAGAGTACTTGCTGTTTTTGCAGATGACTGGGGTTTGGCTTCCATCATCCACATCAAGCTGCTGCTCATAACCACCTATAACTCTAGCTCCAGGACATCTGATACCCTCTCTTGGTGTTCATATGCACATACAAACATGCATAAACATAAATAAAAATAAATCTTAAATAAGTATATGAGTTTATTCCAGTCTGGTATCACACACCTTTAATCCTAGTACTCTGGAGGCAGAGGCAAGCAGATCTCTGTGAGTTAAAGGACAGCCTGATCTACATAGCTAGTTCCAGACCAGCCAGGGCTACACAGTGAGACCCTGTCTCAACAACAACAGAAAAGATACTTTTTAAAAAAGTAGATGAACTTAGAGCTAGATGTGGTGGCATATTTCTGTAATTTCAAAGCTCAGGAAGTGGAGGCAGGAGGATCATGAGTTCAGGGACTGCACGAAGTACATAGCAAGACTGTCTCAAAGAACGTAAACAAGGGTCAGTAGGTGACTTAGCAGTAAAGGCATTTTCTACACAAGTCTGACAAACTGAGTTCGATCCTCAGGACTCACATAAAGGAAAGAGGAGAGAACCAACTTCACAAATTGATCCTCTGGCTTCCACATATGCACTGTGGCATGTGAACCATATTCATCATGCACACACAAAATTTTCTCTTTCAAAAACAAACAATTTGAATTGGCCCAGTACCACATACTGTACTTGGGAAGCTCAGGTGGAGAGATCACTTGAACCCATGAATTCAAGACCAGTTTGGGCAATATAGTGAGACACCTATCTTGAAGAAAGCAGAAGAACAAAAATTTAATGTTTGAGTATCCAAGACTTAGTTAGATTTTTGTTGAAACATCACTTCCCAACTTAGTCTAAATGTAGCTGTGTCTTGTAGGAAATGATGGTGTCATTGATATCCATTGAAGGAACAAGATGAAAAACTAGCTTATAAAAACTCAGATTCTGTCTGGTGAGATGGCTCATCAGGTAAAAGCACTTGCCAGCAGGACTTATGATCTAAGTTTGATCCCTAGGACCCACATGATGAAGGAGAGAACCAACTCTCCTACAAGTTCCCCTCTGACCTACACATTATGTCAGGCACATTCCTGACAATACACATAAAATTAGTTAATGAGATGTAAAAATAAAAGTTTTGAAAAGTTCAGATTCACTTATTCTTTCAATATACTCACAACACCAGTCACATCTGTGACTCAAAATGATATGCAGTTCTTTTTTCTCCATCAACAAGCAAGTAATCATTTCTCAGTAGATATCAGCTGGTGTCTTCTGACTCAATTCTGACACTATGTAGAGATAGCATCAGATCCCAAAAGCTGAGTGCTGGGTTCCTGAGATAGTTCTGCTCCACTTTAAATGCCAATCACAAGCTGCAGATTGTGCTTGTGACTGACTTTAAATCCCATAATCACTTCATTGACGTTCAGTTAATTTGAATGGCTCAGAAAACCCAGGGAAGCATTCCCTGTTAGTTGGTTTATTATAAAGGATGTTACAGAGAACAGAGGTAAAGAAATGCATACTGTAGGGTATGGGAGATGAGGCATAGAACTTCCATGAATTCTCTGAGTGTGCCTCTCCCTAGGAATATCATATATTCAGCTGTCCTGAAGCTCTCCAAAACCTGCCCTTTGGGTTGCTATAGAGATTTCATTGTGTAAGCATAATTGAAGTGTGGGTAACTGTCCAAATGTGGTGGGACAAAAAAAGCATGATGTAATGCAACTGACTGGTTGGTGGAAATCAGCAAAGCCTGTATGGTCAGATTCCTTTCTTGCAGGTATGATGCAAGACACTTTCTGAGGGTCCGGATGTTATTAAAATTTTGGACAAAGAGGATTAGAAAATTTATGTTCAGCAGCTCCTAAACAGAAAGGCAGGCAGGGAGAGATTAAGAGGTTCTGTTACCTACCTTGGGGAAGAGAAATTTGAATGGCTCTTTGTTTGAAATTTGAATAGTTTCTATGGCCTGCCTATGGTAGATGAAAGAAATATATGCATACCTGTGTGTGTGTGTGTGTGTGTGTGTGTGTGTGTGTGTGTGTGAGAGAGAGAGAGAGAGAGAGAGAGAGAGAGAGAGAGAGACTTGGAAACCCCTTTTATTAAAGTTTAAGATCCCTTAGGTAGACTATGTAAGAACTCTGAAGTTTCATCAACTTTTTTTCTCTTGGCTTTAGGAAAGATATGTGGCAAGCTTGATGCCTTTGCAGAAAACTATTTCTCCCTGGAAGGTATGTGTATATTCATGCAATTTTCTCTTTCAGTCCTCTGACTTTAATTATCTTCTTTGAATATAGCAGTTCCTTATTTCTAAATATACTATGCCTTGTTTTCTAGAGTCCACCCCAATTAAAACAGTTTCTTCCGGAAGAATTTATGAAAACACTTGAGAAAACAGGACCTCAACTCACCTCTAGAATAAAAGGCGATTGGATTGGACTTTACCGGTTAATCTCTTTCCTCCTTTTTCACTTGTTTGTGGAACTTAATGCAAACAACTGGTTGTAAACTTATATTCTTTTTTGTTTGTTTTTTTAAAATCCATTCATATAACATAGTTTTCTGAGCTGTAATAAAGGAATGAAAGGCTGACATTGTGGCACATACCTGTAATCCAAACACTTAGGAAGTGGAGGCAGGAGGATATGGATGGCGTTCAGGGTCATTCCCAGCTACATAGCAAGTTTGAGGCCAGACTGGACTATGTAAGACCCTGTTTCAAAAAACAAACAAAAAGGGCTGGAGAGATGGCTCAGCAGTTAAGAGCACTGACTGCTCTGGCTGAGGACCCAGGTTTCATTCCCAGCACCCACATGGCAGCTAAGAACCTTTAGTAACTCCAGTTCCAGGAGATCCAACACTGTTCTGACCTCCATGGGCATTGCACAACATGGGTGCACTTACATACATATAGGCAATATACTCATACACAAAAAAAAAGACAGACAAAGGTGGGGAGGTTGAAGAGATGAATCTTAGCCAGCCTTTTCTTTTGTAAAATTTATTTTTATAGGCAGTTTCTAAAGTCTCCAAATTTTGATGGCTGGTTCAAGACTCGGAGGAAAGAAATGACCCAAAAATTGGAAGCACTTCATCTAGAAGCTCTCTGTGAAGAGGTTAGAGAACTGTGTTTGTATGATGACTAACAAGTACGAGAGTAAAAAAATATTCTTAGAGGTTGCAAATAATACCCATTTTATTACATTTATTTTGTGTGTATGTGTGTATATGTGGTGGGCATGTGCATACTTGGCATGTGTGTGGAGGTCAAAGAACAACTTACAGGAGTCCGTTCTCTCCTACCATGTGGGTTCTAAGGATCAAACTCAAGAGTGTTGGCCTTAGTGACAGTGCTTCTACCCGCTGGCCATCTCTCTGGTCCCACTGTATTATAAATAGTAATCATGGCTGACTTATTCAGATCCTGTGCTATGTGTCAAGGGCTCCTAATTGTCACAATAATTCTTTGAGGTAGGTGTGTTGTGATCTGCATTATGCAGCACCTGTGGCTTAAAAGTTCAGCAAGCTTGTCTCAGTTTATATTGCCTCTTAATCATGGAGGCATCAGAGTGATTTTGTCTGCTTTACTATCTACATGAACTAATCGTGCTCGCCTCTTCCTCATTCTGTGTTGAGAGACCTCAGTTAGTAGCTTGAAATCACCTGCAGTGGGAGCATGATAACACTGAAAGTGGGTAGGTTCTGCAGAGCAGGAACAGGATTCACACCCCTGCGGTCTTCACTGCAGCTTCTTCCATTTAGTGTTAACAGTTTCTTGTGTGAACTGAATTTTTAATCTGTAATTTGTCACCAGTCTACTTCAGATTAAGTGTGATGACATAATCTTACTTTTTTTTTTTGTCTTTTTGAGACAGGGTCTCCCTGTAGCCCCAGCTGGTCTGGATTCACTATGGAGACCAGACTCACCTTGAACTCCCAGAGATCCACCTACCTTTGCCTCCCAGTGCTGGGATCAAAGGCATGCGCCACCACGCCCCGTGACATAATCTTACTTTTATTTGTAGTTAGCTTTAAACGTGGAGGTGAGCTGGTCTCAGGTTATCTTTCTAATCATAAACGCCTAGTGATTGTGGGTTTTAGAAAAGAATATGATGGTTGGGCATGGTGCAGCCTTTGATCTTAGCACTTGGGGAGGAGGGGCATAGATAGATGGATCTCTGAGTTCAAGGCCAGCCTGTTGTACATAGCAAGTTTCAGGCCAGCCAGGGCTATATAGCTACATAGTAAGCCCTGTTAAAGAAATAAAGAAAGAGAGAGAGGGAGAGAGGAAGGGGAAAGAGAGAGCGAAAGAAGGAAGGAAAGGGAGGGAGGGAGGGGAAGGAGAGCACAAAAGAAAGAGAAAGAAGCACCATGTCATAGCTTTAAGAAGATCAAGAAGATCTTATTTGAACATAAAAGTTTATATCCAGTAACACATTCATGTATTGCGATCTTGATTTGTTAACTAGTATTAATTCTGTATAAATTACTGTTAAAATGTTAAAGGCTAATATTGCCTTGAGCTGTTGGGTTTTTTGTTGTTGTTTTTTACCTACTTGACCTAAAAGGGCCACCTCAGAAAGTTGTTGGCTTACATTTTGTTTTATTTCTAAGTATAAATTACTGTTGTAAGGTTAAAGGTTAATAGTGCATTGAGCTGCCGGGGCTTTTTTCCCCCCTACTTGACCTAAAAGGGGCCACCTCAGAAAGGAGTTTCTTACATTTTGCTTTATTTCTAAATATTAGACAGTTCTGGCTAATGTTGAAAATGATCTGATTAGCAATTTTTAGATTATCATGAGACTTATCCTTATACTATAAGGACATCTGAGTTAAATACCCCATCCTCCTTTTCCTTCTTCTCCTTCCTCCCCCTTAGCCTTGACTGAAATAAAGAGGCTCAATATTATTTTGAATACCTACTGATTTGGGATTTTCTTACTGTTCTAGGACCTCCTTCTTTGGATCCAGACACATACAGAAGTAGAAACAGTAGACCTTGTACTGAAGCTGAAAAATAAGTTGGTACGTAACTAAAGAAATGAGGGTAAAATTGACGTTTCTAAGATGATCTTTTCTTCTGATTTGAACTGATAATCCATGATGAATCACCAAAGTAACTTCTTAAATGAGAGGATTTCAGATTGGCCAATTGGTAGTAGATCTCACTGGAAATACTTGGTCACTGAAACTGATCACAATGATGCCATGTGAGTCTAAAGATGTATAGATGGAGTTTTATGAACTTTTCAAAACTATTGTCACCGATGTTTTATGCCACAGTTTCCCTAGATATTATCTATGAATTTACAGATGAGCCTTATATTGAGGTTCTTCCGCCCCCTTCCCCCAGTAGCAAGTTCTCTGCCTTTTTAGTTTCTGTAAATTCTAGAGTAAGACTTAAAGTTTCTAATAATTGGGCTGTTAAAAGTGTTTATATAGTAAATATATTAATACAGATGCACTTAAATACTGCCAACTATTCCTTATGTAGTTGCAGGCTGACCGAGAGAATTTACCAGTGAAACCTGACACTGTGGAAAAGTTACGGACACATATAGATGCAATTATCTTAGCTTTGCCAGAGGACCTGCAAGGCATACTGCTCAAAACTGGCATGACATGATATTTACCAGGATTTTCCATCCACAAAGGACTGTGCACCATGAAGCATACTGACATTTCATCCAGATGCACAAAGGAGATCTCTTGGGGACAAGTGGAATGGAAAGTAGCCGTGATTGCTAGATGCAGGTGGAAAGACCAAGTTGTAAAAACAGACATTTTAGTGCATTATTTTTACAAATGGCATTCTGTGGTGGTTCCACTTTAATACTGAAATACTGGAAGGTATTTCTACATTTTTAATCATGTTCTAAAGTGCTCTTATGAGAGACCTGTGGGGCCATCAGTGTAAGTGATTTCAAAATGCAGTGCTGGCACTGCAGGTGTCTTTTTAAATTGGTGCTGCTCTGCCCAATCATGTTGAAACTCAGGGGGATATAAAAATAACATTCACGCTGGCTGTCTTCTTAAGAACGAAAAAACTGAAGTTCCCAACTATAGTTAGGAGTAATTGAGGTGTATATAGTGCCTTCTGCTGTCCTGTATATTTCACAGAGTCCAGCTGCTAGTCCTAAAGCTTTTTCTTAGCTGATTATGATACATAATTTTAGCATAATGGGTGTTTGAAATTGTTATACAGGTTTTCATTTTTCTGTTATCTTTACCATTTTCAAAATGTAGTCTTATGAATTTCTCCAAAGGAAGAAGGCGTATAGAGGATTCGTTATGGAATAGTTGATTTTCTCTTACTTTTTACTAAGTGGGCCTGTACAAATTAATTAGCTTGAATGTCTTTTGATGACATAATTATGAACCTCATAATCAGCTGTTTTTTAAAACTGAATTATTCTTAAAGGCATTCATAAGCTATTAATGTAATAGTTATTTTATGATTTTAAGTTTAGCTTGCAACATTATTTGTTGGGTAATATTATTTATCCCAAATTAATGCTTTTCAGAACACTTTGCCTATTCTTGTTTGACATGGGAACTTTTGCCTAAATCAGTGTTATAGTTTTTGTGGTTTTTATTTCTGTTTTGTTTATACTACCTTGCCAAAAGTAGAGTGTTGTTTAGTATACTAAGATTGTTTTGTTTGTATTTGAATGGAAATATCTGCAGAAGCCACTGTTCAAATAGGCACACATGATGTAGCACATATGTAAATAGCTGTGTCTTAAGCATCCTCTGAACAGCCAAAATTAGGTGTATGTATTTATAAAAGAACGGCTTCAGAAGCCATCTCCTGTTCTGTTAGTGTTACTCCTATGGGCATTCCTGATCCAAGAAAGGTTCCTTGTGTTTGTGACTATGGTCTAGTACCTAGGTGTCCGCTTTAGTCATGGATGCAGTCTCTTGAAGCACATCTCGATGTTGTAGAAAGAATGTGGTGTTTGGAAGAAAGTGTTTGCTGAGGCTCATATGGATTACTTTGTGAAACAACATTGACCTTTCAGAAAAAGGGGCAACTACTTTTATATGCTAAAGTATTTCATAACTTTCTGGGAAACTTTATTTAGGTATAAATGGTCATCTTATTATTTTTCAAAAAAGTGTATTTTAATAATCACAATTTATATACAGTTTGTGACATGAATTTGAAAGTTGTTAGTGTCATATCAAGGACCTTTTAAAATATACTTCTACAGGATGTATCATTTTAAGTTTATTGTGCACAGCTAAAGAATAACATGAGATGCCAATTAGCATGATAATGTATTTACATTTACTGTATTTAACTGAAACTTAACACATACTGAAAGCCAGATCACACTCATCCACTGCATCTCTTAATTTCCAATTATGTACCTGCAAGAATAACTTAAAGTTGCATTAGAAACCTGAGGAAGACTGACTGGTACTTAAAAATTTTATGTGATTTTTTTTTTTCAGTTTCTCTCCTCTTCTCTTCTATTCTCTCTTCTCTTCTCTTCTCTTCTCTTCTCTTCTCTTCTCTTCTCTTCTCTCTTCTCCTTTCTTTTCTTTTCTTTTCTTCCCCCCCCCACTGCTTAGAATGATTATTGGGATCTTATAACCATCATAGTATCCTGCTCACTGCATTGTGTTTCCTGAAAGGAAGATGCCACACAGACACTTTTTCCTTGACCAAAGTTCACCCCTTTGTAATATTCAAACCCTGCCATTTAATTTGTTATCTCCACCAGCGTCAGAAGAGTCACTGCTTTTAGGATGTTATGTAATGCCTAGTGCCTTCTATTTACAGTGAAAAAGAGATTTTTGGAGGCATTTATGGTCATTACCAAAAACTGAATTAAAGGCCTTGGATTTTTAAGCATTTGGATAGTTTGTGTTATTCTTCTTCTGATTTCTGTTAGTTTATTTTGGAGACAAGGTCTTATGTATCCCTTACTGACCAAAAACTCACTATATAGCCAAGGATGACCCTGAATTTCTGATCTTCCTGAGTGCTGGGATTATAGGCCTATGCCATGACACCTGGTTTATGCAGTATTGAGGATTGAACCCAGGGCTTCCTCTATACTAGGCAAGCACTTGCCAGCTAAGCTATATCTCTAGCCCCAGCTTGTGGTATATATGAGTTCAGAATGCTTGGAAAAGCATACATAATGGAACTTGTACACTATGAAAGTCTTTTTATTTCCTGACAGTTTTTTTTGGTCTATTTGAGACAGGGTCTCCCTGTAGCCCCAGCTGTCGTGGAACTCACGATGTAGACCAGGCTGGCCTTGAACTCACAGAGATCCACCTGCCTCTGCCTCCCAAGTACTGGGATTAAAGGTGTGCACCACCATGTCCGGTGTTTATTGTTTTGTATTGTTTTTAAAGAAACTAAAATGAAAATGGTTCTCTGTATATTTTACTAAGAACAGGTGAGATTAAAACTTTAACATCTGGGCCTGGAGAAATGGCTCAGCGGTTAAGAGCATTGACTGCACTTGAATTGGACCTGGGTTCTGTTCCCAGCACCCACATCAAGCTGCTCCTCTTCCAGGTGATCCAACTCCCTCTTCTAACCTCCGTGGGCATTGCACACATGGGTACACTTAAATATATGCAGATAAAACACTCATACACGTGAAATAAAATTTTTAAAAAATTTAAAAAATTAACATCTTAACAAATTAAGTGATTTTTACATACTAACAGTGCATCCTAACTTTTGGGTTGTTTTGGGAGTGGTTGTTTTGATTTTTGTTTGAAACAGAGTCTGTCTGTACCCCTAGCTGGCCAAGAACTTGTAGACCAGGCTGGCCTTGACCTCACAGCGATCCACCTGCCTCCCTAGTATTGGGATTAAAGGTGGACACCACCACGCTGGGCCAGTGCATTTGTTTCATGAAATAAACTGATAAATACTTTATCTGGTCATGTAGCACACACTAATAGTTCCAGCTACTTGAAATGCTGAGGCAGGAGAATTGCTTGAGATCAGGCTTTCAAGAGCAGCCAAGCAAGACCCCAACTTAGCAAGACCCTGCCTATAAAAACAAAAACAAGCACCTCTAGGGGCTGAGGAAGTAGCTCAGTTGGTAAAGTTCTTGCCTTGCAAGAATGATGACCTGAGTTCAGGCCCCAGAACCGCCATAAAAAAATCCAGGTACAGTGGTACATGCTTGTAATCCCAGCAGTCAGACAGATGGACCTCTGGGCTCCCTGGCCACCCAGTATAGTCTGTGCTATAAGCTCCAGGCCAATAAGAGACCCTATTTCAAAAACAATACATTGAATGGCTCCTGAGGAACAACAAAGTTGATCTTTGGCCTTCACATGTTGTCCTAGTTTGTTTCTTCATTGCTGTGACAAAATACTCTGACCAAAACTAACTTAAGGAGGAAAGGGTTTATTCAGCTTAAATGTCCAGGGATCCCAAGTTAGGAACTCAGGGTAGGAACCTGGAGACAGAAGCCAAAGCACAGGCCATGGAGGAACGCTGCTTACTGCTTGGCCTGCTTTCTTATGCAACACAGGCCACCTGCCTAGGGGTGGCACCACCCACAGTGGGCTGGGTCCTCCCACATCACTCAACAATCAAGAAGATGCCCTACAGACATGGCCACAGGCCAGGCCATTGGAGGAAATTCTCCAATTGAGGTTCCTTCAACCCAGGTGTGTCAAGTTGACACTAAAGCTAGCCAGTGCACATGCACACACACGTGCACTCAACAGAAACATTCAAGTGCATTCAACACACTCCATTAAATTTCAGTTCGCTTTCCTTTCCTGCTCGTTTTAAAAGTAGCAACTCATAACTTAGTGGTAGAGAGCTGGCCTACCATGTGCAAGGCACATGTGATCCCCAGGGCATCACTAAAAAGAAAAATCTTAAAAGTAACCATGGCCTAAGTGTGCTGGTTAGTTTGTTAATGTGATACAAACTAGAGGCATCTGGCACCAGAGAACCTCAGTTGAGGAATTGCCTCCATGTCTGTGAGGCATTTTCTTAGTTGGTAATTGATTCAGGAGAGCTCAGCCCACTGTGTACAGGTGAGCCTGGGCTGTATAAAAAAGAGCTGTGCAAGCCAGGGGTACCAAATTTGTACACAGCATTCCTCCATGACCTCTGCTTCTGTCTTGAGTTCCTGCCCTCACTTCCCATGTTTTATCACAGCAATAGAAAGCAAAGTAGGACAGCTAGCAAAGTAGCCCAGTGCCTGAAGGTGCTTGCTGTCAAGCCTGGAACATGAGTTCAATTCCCTGGGACCCACATGGTGAAAGGAGTGAACCAACTCCTGCAAGTTGTCCTCTGACCTCCACATGCATACCATAGTACACATGTGCCCACATGTATGACACACAAATAAATGTAATAAAATTTTTTTGAAGGTAACCATTATATTCTCTGACTTTTGTCATTTTTTAAATTGTTGGGTAAAAGTCAGGTATGGTGGTTTCATGCTTGTGTTACAGTATTTGGGAGATGGAGGCAGGATGATCAAGAGCTGGAGGTTGTCTTTGACTACATACCTAGTTCAAGGATAGCCTGTTAGGTATATGAGAGTCTGTCTTTTTAAAAAATATTTTATTTTTATTTTATGTGTATGAGTGCATTGTCTGCATGTATGTGAGTGCACCCATGTCGTACAATGCCACGGAGGTCAGAAGAGGGCTTCGGATTCCCCTGGAACTGGAGCTAAGGACGGTTCATAGCCGCCATGTGGGTGCTGGGAATTGAACCCGGGTCCTCTGCAAGAGCAGTCAGTGCTCTTAACCACTGAGCCATCTCTCCAGCCCCAGAGATCCTGTCTTTTTAAAAAGCTGGAAAAGCTGGGCATGGTGGCTCATGCCTGTAGTCCCAGCACTTGGGAGGCAGAGGCAGGTGGATCTCTGTGAGTTCAAGGCCAGCCTGGTCTACATAGTGAGTTCCAGGACAGCTGGGGCTACAGGGAGACCCTGTCTCAAAAAGACCAAAAAATTTAAAAAAGCTGGAAAAAATATGCACTGTATATTCATATACATAAAACTCTAGAAAATATAAACTATAGGGGCATAAGGAAACTTAGAGGTGATGGGTGTGCCATCTTGACCATGATAATGGTTTCTTGGGTGTACATTTAAATGCAAAATTTAGCAAATTGCAAATTTTACATAGTTCTATTTTAGTGAAGCTGGTTTTAATAAATGCACTATGTTGGATTCTACAACAGGATCCCTCTATAAAAACATCTACTCATTTCATTAAATAAATCTGTTTGGATATACCGAAACATGACAGTTCACTGACTTGAGTAACACATGTGACCAACTCTGGAATGTAAAATTCCTTTTTTCCTGAAGTATTTCAACCACCATAGAAGTAGTTTACACTAGACAGTATTTTCACTGGCTGACTGGAAGAGCACAAGAGACAGGTGAAACTGTAAGAATCTCTGAAGTTCTTCCACCCACTGGCTAAACAGTAGTATTCTGATGTCCAAGGGAATGGGGAGGTCAAAGTAGAAGCAGCCAAGCTAAAGATAGTAAACAGAATGAGACCTACTATTATGAGGCAGCTGAGGAGAAAGGTGTGGCACTGAAGGAGTAACAGAAAGGCTGGGATTTAGGAGTCCAGAAAGAGCACCAGAGATGACAGCAGACCTCTGCCACCATCATTCTTCCCAATGTCCATCCATCTTAAGAGAGAGTGTTATAACTTCAGAATAAACATTTCATTAACCAACAAGCATAAAATTTGTTTTTAAAAACTTGGTTAGAGCCGGGCGTGGTGATGCACGCCTTTAATCCAAGCACTCGGGAGGCAGAGGCAGGTGGATCTCTGTGAGTTAAAAGCCGGCCTGGTTTACATAGTGGGTTCCCCGACAGCGGGGGCTCCCGGGAGACCCTGTCCAAAAAAGACAAAAAAAAAAAAAAAAAAACTTGGTTAGAGGATACATTTTAGCAATCATAATTCTATAGTTTTCAATTCTATAGTTAAACAAGATTTCACTAGGTCAGGCTAGTCTTGAACTCAGAATTCTCCATTATCAGCCTCTCAAGTGCTGGGGTTACAGGTGTGTGCCACCACACCTGGTTTATAATTCTATATCTTATGTCAGATTACTTCATCTACTTAAAACTGGGTAGTTTAAGTGGAAAAACTCCTATGAGCTCTGTTTTATTAATATTAATTTCCACTCACATAAAATATGGTGGTACAGTATATAAAACCATAATTTATTTAGCTAATATAGATGACATGTTAAGTAAAGGTTAAGCAGTTAATGATAATTTAGTTGTTATTAAGAGTTAATCTAGTACATTAGAATATCCAGAGCCAGCTATGATGACACACCCATATAATCCCAGCAGTTGGGAGGCTGAGGTGAGAGGATTCTGAGTTTGAGCTGCATAGTGAGACCAGGTCTAAAACAAAAATTATCTGTAGTTAAAGAAGCTCTTTGTTTTCTCCAACTACTTATTTCTGGAGAACTAACATCTAAAAATTAGTATTACATTTTTTCCTTCAAGTTAGAAGGAGAAAGAAGCAAAATTCAGATGTATAGAAACAGATAAATTATGAGCAAGTTAAAAAGACAAGGTGTGTGTGTGTGTGTGTGTGTGTGTGTGTGTGTGTGTGTGCATGTTCGTGCAGGTCACAGGCATGGACATACATGTGTGGAGACTGGTGGAGGACTTCTGTATCTTCTTCTGTTGCTCTCCACCTGGAACTCAAAGTTTCATCTTTCTCTGACCCCCAACTCCAGTGTTACGGGCATGCACAACCAGGCACAGGTTCTACTTTGGTGCTGGAAAGTCAAACGCAGGTCCTCTTGTTTGCACATTCTTACCCACTGATCTGTCTCCCTAGCTCCCAAAAGAAAAAGGTTTTTTTTTTTTTAGTTTTTAAAAATGTTTTTATTATATATGTTTGGGGGTGTGAGCATGCATTCAGGTCAGAGGACAACTTTATGGGGTGGATTCTCTCCTTCCACCTTTATGTGGGTTCTGGGTATCAACCTTAGGTACCTAGGCTTATGTAGCAAGTGCTTTTACCCGATGAGCCATCTTGTCAGCCCCAAAAGTTTAAATGACATTTTTCAGATAGAAACTTTGCAAACTTTGCGCGCGCGCACACACACACACACACACACACACACTTTGTAACATTTTTTTCTCCCATTTTCTTAACATTTATTAAAATTGTCTTTATCTTTTTTTTCCAAGCTGCCCTCAAATTCATTATGTAACCTAAGATAATTTTGAATTTCTAATCCTCCCACCTCCACCTCTCCTCAGATTCTGGGATTACAGAAATAATCTCCTTACAGAGACTTAACATTTTAACACTGAGTCTTTTGAAGCAAAAACAAAGTATTTCTTTTCATTTTATTTATATTTAATTTTACTTAGAAATATTTTTAAGTTTTCAGAGTACAAGTCTTTTTATTTCTATCAAATTTATTCCTAAGCTTGTCATATTTTTGAGGTTGTAAATTCTGTCCTTAAATTTTTAATTATTCTTCATCTGAAAATTATTATGTAAGGGACTGGAGAGATGACTCAGCAGTTAAGAGCACTTTCTGTTCTTGCAAAGGACCTGGGGTCAGTTCCCAGCATCCACATGGCAGCCAGCAACTATCTGTAACTTCAGTTCCAGGGAATCCAATGCCCTCTTCTGGTCGCTGATGGCATTGCACACCCATGGTGTATTTACATACATGCAGGCAAAACTCTTTTATACACATATAAAATAAAAATAAAAGCCAGGAGTGCTGATGCATGCCTTTAGTTCTAGCACTCTGAAGACAGAGGCAGGTGGATCTCTGTGAGACTGAGGCCTACCTGGTCTACATAGAGAGTTACAGACCAGCTGGGGCTACAATAAGACCCTGCCTCAGAAATCAAAATCAGAAACAAAACTCTTAAAAAACAGGCCGGGTGTGGTGGTGCACACCTTTAATCCCAGCACTAGGGAGGCAGAGGCAGGCGTATCTCTGTGAGTTCGAGGCCAGCTTGGTCTACATAGTGAGTTCCAGGACAGCTGGGGCTACAGGGAGACCCTGTCTCTGCATGAAAAAAACAAAAAAAAAAAAAAAAAAAAAAAATTAAGGTAGTGTTTAACTTCATTGCAGAGTCTTTAAGTTGGGCCAAACTATCCATAAACTATGGAAATTCCCACACTGGGGCAGGATTCTTCATAGAAGTACAGAAACTTTACTGTTGCGATAAATAATGTTCAGAGGATATAAACTTTATTAGTAATGGGTTCAAATTAAATCAGAGAATGAGATCAAAATGAAGTTTACAGAGCCTAAGAGAAAACATAGTCAAACATTTTACACAACACACACACACACACACACACACACACACACACACCCAAGAAAGGGGAGAAGGGAGAGAAGGGCGTGGGGATGAAGCAGTGTGTTGAGAGTTGGGGCAACTTTATGACCCCTCCTCAAAGTTATTAGGATTAAATGAAGGACTTGGCTTATGCTAAGTCCTTCATAAACAATAGCAGTTTTTTTCTTGTGGGACTCAATTTCCTTATTTCTAAAACAACAAGACAGTATGTGTAGTGGTTATGTATTAGCATCAGAAGAAATGGCTTCTTATCCCAGTTCCACAGCTTTGACCTGTGTGACCTTTTGTAGGCCATTTCTCTGATCCTTATTAGCCTTACCTGTATAATATATTCCAGCCAGCCATTATCATTCTGTTTTGTAATCTAAGTTGACAGTTTGAAGTACAGCATATTAAGTGGAAATCTGAAAACATTTTCTGATACCACTTTTGCTTTTGTTTAAGTTTTGGAGACTAGAGATGAACAATGAAACTTTTTTCATTTATTCTTAACAGAGAACACAAATTAAAATTTGAAAAAAGTTATATGGAGGAGAGTACATAAAATTTGGAGAAATTTAAGGATTAAATTTGAGACAAACTTTTCAGGGCTGGGAATGTAGCTCAGTTGCTAGAATGCTTTTCTAATATGCATGAAAACCTGGGTTCAATCCCTAGCACTGTGTAAACAGCACGGTGACACATGCCCATGATCCTAGCACTTGGGAGGTGAGAGGTAGGAGGATAGTTAAAGGTTATTCTCTGCTACATAGCCAATTTGAAGTCAGCCTGGAATACATGAGACTCACAAAATGGTGTGGGGGGGTGGCAGGGAGAGGGGATCCTTTGAAGCAAATGAATATTGTTCACTGGAATTCTGTGTAAAACTTAAATATATAGGCTATGTAAAGAAAGCAGTATCTTAATCTAGCATGCTTTCAAAATGCAGTTTTAGGCTTAGCATTCCCAGATGTATCTACACTTTTTAAAGGATATCTGGGATGGTTATTTGGGTCTTAAAAATTATTACGTGTGTGTGTGTGCACATTATCATGCTTACATGGAAGTCAGAGGACAACTTTCAGTTCTCTGCTTCCACTATGTGGATTCTGGGGCTTGAACTCAGGTCCTCGGGCTTGACAAGTGCCTTTACCCACTCAGATATCTCACTGGTCCAGTGAGATATATTCAAAAAATATTCAATAGCTCCTCATGCCCACCTGTTCCCTCCATGCTGGAATTTTGCCTGGCTTGAGCTTGCACAGATCTTATGTATGCTGTCCCAAGTACTGGAAGTTCATTGTGCAACTGCCCTGTTGTGTCTGGAAAACTTTTGTTGTAGTGATCCACTCCTTGTGACTTTTACAGTCTTCCTGCCCCCTCTTCCACAATGATGTTTGAACCTTTGGTGGAAGGGTGTGATATAGGTGTACCATTTAAAGGCTAAGCACTCCATAGTCTCTTATTCAGTTGTTCGTCTCTGTGTTAATCACCATCTACTTTAAAAAGAACCTCTGATGAGGGTTGAGAGATGCACCTATTTATAGGTGCATAGAGTATACTGTATCCTTTCACCAGAATAGTAGTAGTAAGTTCTCTTCTAGGATCTATGACCTATCTAGCCTCAGGTACTTGGCTGTGATAACAGTGCCAGGTAATGAGTTTCATCTTGTGGAGTGGGTATTAAATCTAATCAGAAAGTGTTTGGTTACTCCCATAACATTTGTATCACTATTGCACCAGTGGGTATATCTTACCAGGACAGTCATTATTGTAGCTTACAAGGTTTATAGCTGGGTAAGATCAGTGATTACTTTTCTATTCCATTAGAGTGCATACATAGTACCTTCCAGCACAGTGAAAGCTAGCCAGTAGGGGTGAAGCTTCCAGGTTTGTATCACTATTGCACCAGTGGGTATATCTTACCAGGACAGTCATTATTGTAGCTTACAAGGTTTATAGCTGGGTAAGATCAGTGATTACTTTTCTATTCCATTAGAGTGCATACGTAGTACCTTCCAGCACTGTGAAAGCTAGCCAGTAGGAGTGAAGCTTCCAGGTCAGTACTAGCTTGATTTCTCCATGTCCTATGACTCAAGTATGTAGAAATCTTACCATCAAGTTGTGGAAGGTAGCCAAAACCAGTACCAACCACCAGTAATGTTTGCAGGTCTATGTACCCCTCATTGGCCAACAACTCCAAAAGAGGTAACCCATTTCTGGCACCAGGCTTTTTATTTGCTAGCCCATGGTATAATGTTGTATAATTATGTTTAATTTTCACTTTGGGCATATAAATGTTCTTTTTGGTCTTTTTGGGGCAGGGTCTTCCATAGCTCCAGCTGGCCTGGCACTCCCTATGTAGACCCGGCTCGCCTTGAACACGGAGAGATTTCTTGCTTCTGCCTCCTGAGTGCTGTGATTAATGGCAGGTGCCACCATGCCCAGCTGAGAATAGAAATATTCTTTTGATATCTGAAAAGTAGCAACTGGGTGTGGAGGCACATGCCTTTAATCCTAGCACTTGGGAGGCAGAGGCAGGTGGATTTCTGGGAGTGTGAGGCCAGCTTTGTCTACATAGCAACTTCCAGGCCAGCCAGGGCTAAATAGTAAGATCCAGAGGATCCAGTTCAATTCCCAGCAGCTATGTCGGGAGCTCAACCACTTGAAACTCCATCCCCTGGGGGCTTGGATACCTCATACCCCCCCACACACACACATACACACATAATTAAAATTTAAAATAAATCAAAAAAGTTTTAGAAAGAGAATAAACCCACTGTTACATACAAAATGGTTTTTACCTTACTTACCTATTTCTGAAGTTTTTGCTTTTGTTGACCCACAGCCACTCCTGAGAAACAAGTCTCTGATGGGCAGTTCTATCAAAGGAAGCTTTACTCAGAATGCCTTCAGCCATACAAAGTATCTTGTTTTCCCAGTCCTATAGGCATGCACCAATTGTCATAAGTAACTACAGAACTGTGTAGGACAGTGCTGTTAGGAAAAAAGACTGAACAGTTTACCTCTTTACCTCGATAATGGGTCTAATTATAGACTTTGTTTATCATGGTTATGAATTTTATAAGTTGTAGCAAAGTAAACACATAATTGATATCTGAGCTAGTGGTCACAGAAGTGAAGAAACAGAAGGGGATTTAAATGAATGTTTATCAAAAAATCAATGTTTCTGCAACTGAGAGAAAGGCTCTTCTATTTAGTAAAGCCAGTGACTCAAGAGACAGTGGTGGAAAGAAAGGGCTTTGTTCAGTGCCCAAAGAATAGAGAAGTCTGAGTCTTGGCTCACAAATCAGCCTCTCAACTTCAGAGTGCTGAAGAATTACAGATACAGATAAGGAATAATGAGGGGGAAGAGACAGGCTGATAGACAGGAGTACTCATGCCTTTTCTAGGAAAAGGTGGCGCTCTCCCAGGAACAATGGTGCCACCTTGTTTCATTCCTCTTACCGGTTGGTGTTTCCCATCGTGGAGGCTGGTTGGTGTCTTTAGCTCAAAGGGGAGGGCTCGGTATGAAGACAGATGTCAAGTCTTTTTATCTTGTTTCAGTCACCCTGCTAGACATAGATGTCTAAGTTGAAGTGAGGACTCAATGTTTCAGCAAAAGCATTCTTCAAGTCCCTGAAAGGTAACTAGGCAACTGGTACCATAACCCACATGGCAGAGGTGCTGTTTGCAGGAAAGCTAGTGCAAGACTAGTAATGTATTGCTCAGTTGTGTCACCTCCAGAAAGAGTGATTTTTAAATCAGCTACAAGCAAATGAAGCTAGAGGCTTTATTTACATTTCTTCCCCTTGGTAACATCTCCAGTATTGAATGCTTGAACATCTTACAAGTACAACTTGGCAAACATGAAAGGAATTCTCTTTCAATAATTTTTGTGATTGAGAATATGTACATTTTGCAATTTGATAGATTGGTCAAATAAGATTTTTTTTTCCAGTACTGGGGAATTGAACCTAGGGCCTTGGGCATGCCAGGCAAGTCCTCTATCACTGAGCTGTATCTTTAGCCTCCTTTTTACTTTGTATTGTGAGCAAGGTCTCACTAAAGTGCCCAGGCTGGACTTGAACACATTCTGTAGCCCAGTTTGGCCTTAAATATTGGATCTTCCTGCCTTAGCCTCCTGAGTATCTGGGATTACAGGCCTGTGCTACTGTACCTAGTCTTAAGAAAGTTATCTTACATGTGAGGGAGTAGGCAAAAAGGCAGATAAGCACTCTGACAGGCAAAGAGATAGGGAAAGAGGCCATATATAAATGACAAGGTGGCAAACTTCTATTTCTTCACCCCAGACCAGGCTTGCCAGGCGTTAACTCTGGTGCATGCCCCCCTCCCCCTTCCAGCTGACCTGTCCAGATGTGTCCAAAGTCATGTAGCTCTGGACATAGCGCAGCTTGAATGAAGGTGTGGGCCTAACAGCGCCCTCTTTAAGTTGACCAATCCAAAATAAGAAGAGGGATCTTACCTTATAGCACCAAAACACTTAAAGGGACTTGGAGTTCAGTTTTTCAATCCCTCCTCACTTGTAAGGAGTCTATTTCTTTGTGTTTCTTCACTTAAAAATTTTTATTCACTTTTTTCATTTCATATGTATGAGTGTTTTGCCTGCATATATATACATACACACATATATGTGCTTGACATGTGTGCAGTGTCCATGGAGACCAGAAGAGGGTGTCATATCCCCTGGAATTGGAATTACGAGTGGTTGTGACTGCCATGTGGGTGCTGGGAACTGAAGCCAGGTCAGTCCTCTGCAAGAGCAGCAAGTGCTCTAAACCACTGAGCCATGTTTCCAGCTCCTCTTCATTTTTAATAAAGTCTATTGCCTGCTGTGCCTAAAATTCTTCCTGTCTTTTAATTCTTTAATTGGCAGAGAAAATGAACCCAATCAAGAGCCGAAGACAGTAACACATGCACATAATGGAGTACAGCCCACAAAAGAACAAGTCTTTACATACTTATATTAACATCTAACATGTACATAGCAATATTAGAAAAAGAAGTTGCTTATAGTATAAAATCCCATCAATATTTATATAGTGATGGTAATAGTTCAAAGAGGAATATCTAGAATACCAGACTATCAGTGATTATCATTTTTAAAAATCTCCAAATTTGGTGAATTAAATTCATATTACAAAAATACAGATAACAAAAACATACTCAAATGTTCATAAGTTTTATTCATAACAGTCCCAAACCAAACAACCCAAAGCTTATCCACTAATGCACTTCTCTTTACTAACAGCCTTTAGTCAAGCACTGACCTGTTGTTAGTAGTTTTGTTTTCTTCAAAGTTTCATATAAGTGGAATTGGTATGTAGTACTTTTTGTTGGACTTCTTTCTCCTAACATAAACAGATTTATCTGTGCTATTGCATGTATCTTTTTTTTTACACTGTCAAATACTATTGTGCACATATATCACTGTTTATCCATTAACCAGTGTTCCAGCTTCTTAATGTCTTGTTCAAAGAACTGAAGAACAATTAGGAAAACAGCAAGGGTTTTTATTAAAAGCAAAGTTAAAATAGAGTAGATAATGCTAAAAGGGAGCAGTGGGGCTGAGTGAGCCCCAATTACTGCTTGGAGATTCCTTTTGTGGGTCCAGAAGAGTTGGATGCTAGGAGTGAATGTGATCTTTTTCAGTTTTGATCCATAGGTTTGGGTTATGTAAGCCTTTGTTTATGGCACATCTCCTTTCTCATTTTTCATCTGATTTCAATGATATGCGTGCCCACAGGCATAAGATGGCAAATGGGGGATTTTCCCTAAAAGGTCACACAGAAGACAGTTTGCACGTACACCTTCAAACCAGTCCAGGCTGGATTAGCCCACAGCCCTTTGTTCCTGAATGTATTTCAGAATGTGTTTGGCCACAGAGGAGGAGTTAATAGGGGTTGTTAGGGAGCTATAGGTCAGGGTGATCAGTTTGTTTAGAGAGGTATGCATGCAGCTTAAAGCAGGTGGGATCTCAGCTTGCAAGGTACATTGTTGGGAAAGGTGTGTGTGTGTGTGTGTGTGTGTGTGTGTGTGTGTGTGTGTGTGTCTCAAGGTAAGTGGGGTCCTGGGTTGCCAAGCTGTCACTGTACTTACACTAAAGAATATATTTACTATTAAATTCTACTTTAAATTGGTGAATCACACTGGGCGTGGTGGCGCACACCTTTAATTCCAGCACTTGGGAGGCAGAGGCAGGTGGATCTCTGTGCGTTCAAGGCCAGCCTGGTCTACATAGTGAGTTTCAGGACAGCTGGGGCTACAGGGAAACCCTGTCTCAAAAAACACCAAAAAATAAAAATAAAAAATTGGTGAATCACTGCAGTTAAGTAATCACTCATATGCATAAAAATAAATAAAATAAAGTACAGATAAGCTCTCCCTTGATGATTCCAATACAAAGTTTTCCCATTCCCTGGAAAGGTTCTCCTCCTCCACAGTTTAATAACTACCAATAACTACTGGATTTTATTTCAAGTTCTTATTTTATATTCACTTACATACACAGAGTGGTAATCTATATTGGATGGGAGGGCAAGGTCTCACATACTTGAGGCTGACCTCAAATTTGCTATGTAGCTGATGATGACCTTGAATTCCTGATCCTCCAGCTTGTCTCGCTGGTGCTGGGATTACAGGCAAGCACTACTACAGCCTGCAGAAATCTGTATTTTGTTTGTTTTAAAATATTTTATTATTTGTTATGTGTATGAGTGTACTGGCTGTATGTGTGTAAGTGTACTCATCTTATGCAATGCCCACTGAGGTCAGAAGAGTGTTGGAGCCCTTGGAACTGGAGTTGTGGACAGTTGTTAGCTGCCATAAAGGTGCTGAGATCTGAACTCAGGTCCTCTGCAAGAGCAGCCAGTGCTCTCAACAGCTGAGCCATCTCTCTAGCCCATTTTTTGTTTAAGTTAGTCTCATAGCCTGGGGTGACCTCAAACTAAGTAGTCGAGCATGACCTTGAACTTCTAATCCTCCTACCTCTACCTCCTAATTGTTAGAATTACATACCTGCACTACAACTGGTTTTATGCAGTGCTGGAGATGAACCCAGGGCTTTTGTGCATATCTCCAGCTTGGAAATCTATTTTTTAAAAAATATTATTTTATGTGTATGAGTGTATTGTCTGAATGTGTGTAGGTGAACCCATGTCATGCAATGCCTGCAGGGGTCAGAAGAGGCGTTGGATTCCCTGGAACTGGAGTTATGGACTGTTAGATGCCATATAGGTGCTGGGAATTGAACCTGGGTCCTCTGTAAGAGCACTGACTGCTCTTAACTGCTGAGCCGTATCTCCAGCTCAGAAATCTTTTTTTTTTTTTTTTTTTTTTTTTTTTTTTTTTTCCCAGTATGATGGTTTTCTCCTATTTCTCTGTGGTCTACAGGATGTGAGAAAGACATCAATTATTTCTTCTTTGTATAAGGAAAAATTGGTTGACATGTTTTTCCTCTTCCGAGAGCTGGGATTAAAGGCGTGTGCCACCACGCCCTGCCAGAAATCTATTTTTATATTACCTTACAGTACTTACTATCAGAACCACCCCCCCAAAAAAAACCCCTACTTTGGAGATCCTTTCATTATAACACTGTGCATTCTAACTCCTGGTGGTATTCTAGAGTGTGGACATTCCACAGTTTATTTGGTCCTCTCTCCACTAATCACACTGTTTGTGGGGGTGCCAATTCTCGGCTTTCCTAAAGCCTTCAGACAAGAGGGAAAGGCAATAACAAATGTGAAAGCACACTTATGGAGAACCTGAGAAATACGGAAATTTCTTTAGCAGGTAGTCAAAAAGTACTTTCCAAGGGAAAATACTTAGAAACCTTAAAAGTTGGTGAACATAGCCTAACTAGGAAAGGTGGGGACAGTGTGCACTAGCAATGGTAAACTTCAGCAACAGTGTAAAAGGGGAACTATTTGGGAGATGGTGACATTCTCAAGGAATTTATTTCTTCTACGAGACTTATAGCTTATTTTGTAACCAGTAAAACAGTAAGATCATAAACATTTTAAGGGTGAGATAGCTTTCTTCAAGTAACAAATCTTTCTTGATCCTTTTTGGAATGAAAATGTACAAGAGAAGCAATCTTTCCTCGTCCACGACTCAAAGCATTCATACCCAGCTGGGAACCCAGCTACGCCGCAGGCTGAGGTAGAACCTCAGATTGGTCTGCTCTCTCAAAAGAAAAACTGGAGAACATGCTTTAGATCTGGGGTTCCGTCCTTAGTGGAACACCGGATGGAAATGTCTTGGGAGTTCTCTCGTTCTGTCATGCGGTGAGCTATCTTCAGTACAAGCTGGCGTTGGAGCCTTACACTCTGCCACCTTTGCTCTGCCAGCAGGTCTGTTTGTAATCCTTTATCTCCGGAAAGGGAAAGGTCAATGAGATGCTGCACCTGTGCAGAGCAGGCACGCCTATATCCTACATGGACCTTTCATTAAACTGCCCAACTCAGCCCTACAAAAGCACAAAGGAAAAAAGTCTATAAAAGTAAGTAACTCCCTTTGTTCTGCAGGTTGTCGTTGGTTCTACCCCGGCTTGCCCAGCTGCGACTGGCCGGTGTTACTAAGATATTTTCCTTGAAATCCGTCTCAGCCTATCTCGCCACCGAGCCTGGAAAAATATTCAAAACAGAGACTTCTACGTTTCTACTTTGTGGCACAAGCCTCTGGTGGCGGGCAGAAAACGTGTACCCGCGGAAGGAGGAAGTCACCCAAAGACAGGTGAGAACATCCGCACTCCTTAACCCACAATGCAAAAGGCAGTGAGTACAACGTCACTCTTTAAGCCATAATGCACACCTCGCCTGCCCGGAAGCGAGCGCCACAACCCCTCCACCGCCACCACTCAGGCGGAAGCGTCTCCTGTGAGCCGGATGGAAGAAGTGGAGCAAGGCATCATGGGAGTGGGCCTGCCCGGAAGCGAGCGCCACAACCCCTCCACCGCCACCACTCAGGCGGAAGCGTCTCCTGTGAGCCGGGATGGAAGAGGTGGAGCAAGGCATCATGGGAGTGGGCCTGCCCTCCAGTACGCATGAGCCAACCGTCCTCGCCTGCTCCACGTCCGGTAGGTCGCAGGTCCGTGCAGCTGGCTGGGGCCCTGCGCGCGCAAGCGCCGTGGCGCGGGCGGCGTCGGCAGCGCAGGGGGGTGGGGCGGCGGTGACGCGATTCTGTCCGCGTTGGAGCGGGCGGGCCGCCGCCAGAGTCTCTGCGGCCGCCGTGTGACGTGGCACAGCCGAACACTTAACGCCGAGCCGGAGCTGCCGCGCCAGTCGCCGAGCAGGTCCCCGTCCGGTTCCGTCGTGTCCTGCAGCCTCGCCGACGCGCCGGCCAGCCAGCGGCCCTCCTTCAGCCCTCGCTCCTCCGCCCGTTTGTGGTGAGCCGGACCTAGGAGGCCCGAGGACGCCCCCGACCCCGTGTGTCCGACACCATTGCCAGTACTGCCATGGGCCTCACCATCTCCTCTCTGTTCTCCCGCCTCTTCGGCAAGAAGCAGATGCGCATTTTGATGGGTGAGTGAGGGGCGGGAGTCGGGCTGGGTGGTGTCCGGGGAGGCCGGGTCTCCCTGCCTTCCCCGGCCCTGGAGGAGGCGGGGTGGCAGCCGCGGAGTCGTGAAGAGCCCTCGGGGGAACAATGGGTGTGCGGTGTCCTCTTAAGGGGCCGCGCCAGCCACCCCTCCAACCCCCACGCGGCGCTCTGCCCGGCTTTCCCTCCCTGCGTGAACACAAAGCCTGGCAGGATGGGGCGGAGAGGTGGGGTTAGCCCGCGTCGGCGAGGCCCGTCCTGAGGGCGCACTCTCCTGGCCCTGGGCAGCGGTCCGGAGGGAGGCAGGGCGATTCTAGCCTTCTCCTCCCCCTCAGCTCGATGTACGCCCTGTGCACGCACCACTGGTATGCGAGCTCTGTCCGGAGCCGCCTGGGGCAGGAAGTGACCGGGCCCACTATCGTGGCAAAGGAGCACCCAAGGTTTGAGAAGTCCGGAGTCCTCTGCGCTCATTCCGCTAAACTTTGCCTTGCACTGAATTCGGCTTCATTTGCTCTTTATTGTTTAAGCTCATTCCGTAGGAACGGAGTTTATCGTGCGTCTGTCTTTCAGGTTCTTACAAGAACCCTGAACTCGTTTGGTTTATTATCTTTGTTTTTTCAAAGTAATTTTTGCCCAGCTAGCCTAAAACTGGTTAGGTGTAAGCGCCTAAGCTGAAATGAACATCATAACGCTTGGTTTCAGGGGTAGTCTGTTTAAAAAGGAGATTTCGCTGGGTGGCCGGTTTCATTGCCGGTAGATCTAACGCCATCGCTTGCGCAAAGTAAGGGATCCCTTCTCACTATACTCCAATATACCCCATTATTCCGTGGGCCTGAATAATGTCTTTTAGAAAGCCTCTTGAACATTGACACTTGTTGGGAGTGAGGAGAAAAGGATTATCTTGATACCATGGGATGCTTCAAAAGCAAGTTCTGTAATACTGCCAAATTTGAGTATGAATATACAATTTGATTATTGTACCCCTCTCTTTGTTCAGTTTCTTTACAATCCTGAAAACTTAATTGTTCATGATTCATTCACAAAGATAAGTGAAAACGTTTTCTTTTTCACAGTTTCTTAGATAGCCTTTATGAAGAGGACAATTATTTTAGGAGGGGAAGCATGTTACTGGAGCCTTAAGTCACTGAAATTGGCAGTATGAAAAAGGATTTGAAGTCAAAGGGAGTACTTTGGACCCTGAATTTCCAACCTGTTTCTTAGAGATTAACCAGTATAAGATGGCGTTCCTGAAAAATGTAGTATTATTAGTCTTTTAAGGTACAATTCACTGCAAATGAGTACTGTTCTTCATCTCCGCAGTCTTGGAGGGCTAAAGTGATAGAGGGAGAAAGGTAGACTGATGCTTGAAGCACTTTATTTACTATGTTTGAGTAACTTTCTTTTCCATCCCATATAGTGGTTGGAAGAAAACGGAAGTGCACAGGTATTTAACTTGCTGCATTTATGCACAGGATAAGAGTCATGATTTGGGATTACCCTTGTTAAATATTTGATCACTCAGGTTTGCTGTTCTTGTTTTGCACTTTAATTTAGAAGTATTCAGTTTTCTTTGGTTAATAGCATTCCAGTTAGGAAATCAATTTTTTTTTTTTTTTTTTTTTTTTTTTTTTTTTCTTTTTGAGACAGGGTCTCCCTGTAGCCCCAGCTGTCCTGGAACTACGTAGACCAGGCTGGCCTTGAACTCACAGAGATCTGCCTGCCTCTGCCTCCCAAGTGCTCTCCCGAGTGCTGGGATTAAAGGCGTGCACCACCACACCTGGCAAAATCAACTTTTATAGTAATGCATCAGAGGAAGTATAAATTTCAGGTGTATATGCATGAACAGGGAATGAAGTAGTTTGGAAGTTTGATAATTCTTAGGTTTTTTTCCTTTGTGGCTTTATGAGTGATTGACATCATAAATACTAGATTGCTTTTAAGTTATCTGCCCCACTCAACTGTTAGGATGACCAGTAAATGTTGTGCTGCTGCTGCTGCTGCTGTGTGTGTGTGTGTGTGTGTGTGTTTGCTTGCGTTTGCGTTTGCACATGCATTTTTTGGTGGTCCTGGGAATGGAACCCAAGGTCTTGTGCATGCCAGGCAAGTACTCTACCCCAGCCCATAATTGTTTTTTTCTGTATTCATTAGTAGGCTCAGATTTCCTTTATCAGGTTTAGATAAAATGTATTGTTTCTTGAGCCAGTAGCTTTCAGACTTTATTTACATATTCATTTAATGTATTTGGTGGTGGGGATCGAATGGGGTCTCTTGAGTGCTGAACACATACACTACTACTGGGCTATCTTGTAGCCGTAGACCACTGATTTAAAGTGTTTTAGGAGACAGCCAGTGTGTCTGGTTTTCCCAACTATTGTAATTTGAAAAGATGTTGAAAGATGGCTGATAGTTAACTGTAATTAAAATTGTGCATGCCTGTAACCTCAGCACTGAGGAGGCTGAAGCAGCAGGATCCCAAGGCTAGCAAGCCTTGCAAGATTCTGTCTCAAAAAACCAGTAAGTAGAGCCAGGCATGGTGGCTCATGCCTTTAATCCCAGCACTCAGGAGGCAGAGGCAGGCGGGACGCTGTGGGGTTAAAGCCAGCCCGGGCTACATAGTAACCGGGCAACCGGGGGCGTAGGGAGGCCCCGTCATCAAAAGACCCCAAAAAAAACCCCACAAAAAACAACCCCCCGCCCCCCAAAAAACTAGTAAGTAAATAGCCAATACAATATATTGAATTTAATATCTTCTGGACTATTGAGTCACAGAAATGTAGTAGTTACTTATAAGGGGAAATTACTCATGTGAATAACACTAAATTTAAAATCAAGGACTAGTTTCCTCCTTAAGATTTTTCTCTCATATAGCCAGAATTAGAAAAGTATGATCCTGCATTGTAAGTGTTCTAGTTACTTTGAATTGCTGTGATAAAAACTGACTGAAACCAACTTGGGAAGGAAAAGGTTTATTTTATCTTACATCTCCCTGGTCACAGTTCATCGCTGAGGGAACCCAAGGTAGGAACTCAGGACAGGAACCTGGAGCACAGATCATGGAGGATAGCTGCTTACTGGCTTTCTCCCCTGGCAGGTAGTCAACTTACTTTCTAATACAATATAGGACCACCTGCCCGGGGGTGGCACTGCCATGGCGGGCTGGGCCCTTCCACAGACTAGGCCACAGGCCAGCCCAATGAAGACAATCTACCCAGGTGTGTCAAGTTGACAACCAAAGCTATCCAGCACAGTAAGGTAGATCCATGTCTTGGTCTATGATAGGTGTACTTTTGATAAACAAATACTTAAATTTTATATCCAAAATTACAAATTTATTTTATAGAGGAATTACCAATTCTAACCTATTTTCCTTAAATTTGAGAGTTCTTGCCTATTTAAAAGACAAGTTAACTTTCTGGAAGTTAAAAAAATTTTAACTTCATTGTGGAGGTCAGAAGACAACTTTGTGGAGTCAGTTCTCTCCTCCCACCTTTATATGGTTTCAGGGATAAAGTGTTTTTACCCACAGAGCCATCATGCTGGCCCTGGAAGTCTTTTCGCAGAATACCAGTATAGTCTCTTCTGTTGCTGCAGTATTTTGGGGACTAAAGAAGTTTAAGAAGAAAGATCCTTTTTTTTTTTTAATGGCAGGGTCTCATGTAGCCCAGGCTGACTGGCTTATTTTGTAGTTTAATGACCTGGAATTTCTGACCCATCTCCTGAATAACTGCAAGGATCATCTACTTGCTAATTTTTAAAAATAGGTGGTGTTTGAAGTCCTTTTTGTGAAATTTAGACATGAAAAAATAGTGATAACTATCTGTATTTCTCCCACTGGACTATTACTACCATGTTACATTTAAGTGTTTTTTTTTTTTTTTTTTTTTTTTTTTTTTTTTTTTTTTTTTTAAAAAAAAAAAAAAAAAAAAAAGAGGACGATAAATCTTTCACTGTGATATATCAAAATAACTTGAACTCAAAAAGATCCTCCTGCCTCTGCCTCCCAAGTGCTGGGATTTAAGGTGTGCGCCACCATGCCCAGCACATTTAAGTATTTTTAAAATTTTTATTTCATGTGTATGTGTGTACACCTGAGTGTGGGGGGGGGACAGTGTATGCTGTGCTTGTGGAAGCTGGAAGAGGGCCTTGGATCCCCTAGAGCTGAAGTTACAAGTGGTTGTGAACAGCCAGATGTGGGTGCAGGGAACTGAACCCGGCTCCTCTGGAAGAATAGCAAGTGCTCTTAATCACTGAGCTTCTCTCCAGCCCTTAACTTTGTTGTATTTATTCTCAACTTTTTTTTTGGAGGGGGGGAGTCTTTTTGAGACAGGGTCTCCCTGTAGCCCCAGCTGTCCTGGAATTTACTATGTAGATTAGGCTGGCCTTGAACTCACGGAGATCTGCCTGCCTCTGCCTCCCAAGTGCTGGGATTAAAGGCTTGCGCCACCACGCCCGGCTATTCTCAACTTTTTAGAAAATTTTGTTCCTCTAAAATTGTTGGGATATTTTGTGTTCTCTTTCTTAATATATTAGAAGTACTTTCGTATGCTCTTAGTTGCAAACATAATTGCTAGCCTTTGATAAGTTTTTAAAATGTATTTATTTAATATGTATGAGTGTTCTTTGTGCTTGGTCAAACTTGTGAGGAATTAGATAAAATATTAAGATCCAAAATTATTAAGTCTTCTTAAAGGTAAGATGACAGTATAAGTACTATTTGAGAGCTCTGGCATCAGAATTGGGTTTTGTGACAGTGGGTTTTGTTGTTTGTGAAACAGGATCTCATATACTGAGGTTGGCCTTGAATTTCAGATCCTCTGCCTCCATCTCCCAAGTGCCTGAATTACACCAGTGCCCAGCTAGGTGGTTCTTGTTCTTGCTAAGTTTTGTAAATAGAGTATACTTTCATAAACCATAGGTCACATCTGGGCTAGCGGGATGGCTCAGCAGGTAAAGGCCCTTGATACCAAGCCTGATGACCTGAGTTCAATCCCTGAGATTCAGTATGGTGGAAGGAGAGAACGGACTCCTGTGAGTTTTACACCTCCAAGTAGTGTTGTGGCCTGCATATAACCGATCCTTCCCCCCACATACAAACACAATAATTAAATAAGATAATAAAAGTTTTTAAGTCACTCCTAAAGTACAATTTCTATGTATTTACAAAGTTGTTTATCAGTTAATACTGTCCAATTGTAGAATTTTTTCATTATCCCAAAAGACAAACCCCGTAACTTTAGCAGTCACTCCCATTTCCCTTTTTCCCTATTGGCGGCAACCACTAATTTCACAGCAACCACTAATCTGCTTTCTTTTTTTCTTTTTTTGGTCTTTTTTGACCTGTGGCCACAGCTGACATGGAACTCAGGCTGGCCTTGAATTCTTCATGGCTTTTTTTATGTCTGGCATTTTCACTTGGCATAATGTTTGCAAAGTTCATATAGCATGTATTAGTACTGTATGTCATTTTGTGCCCAAATGGTAACTTGATTGTATGGATATACTACATTTTATTATAATTAGAAATGTCCCCAAAATCATAGAAATTGAACAGGTATTCAAAAGGTCTTTAATTTGCTCTTCACCCTCAACGGTAGTAAAGAGGCTTATCATGTTCTAATACAGACTTGCACACAAACAAGCATATTCCTCCCTACCCATCTGTGCCTCAAATGAATCCTTTTGAGAATTAAGATATTATTTAGCCATGTGTGTTGCCACATGCCTGTAATCCCAGCACTTGAGAGGTGGTGGCAAAAGGATCTGGATATCAAGGCCATCCTGGCTACAGTGAGTTTGAGGCCAGGCTAAGCTACATGAGATAGTGTCTTAGAAAACAAAAAAACCCCACAAAATTAAGAGTTGGAGAAAAAAATATCAGAACCACTTTACAACACAGATCTGTATGACTTTAAGTCTTACTTGATATTGAAATGGATTTAGGTTGGGACAGAAGTAGTCTTAACTTCATAAGGAGACTAGGACATAGGTATGTGTTTTCTCCTTAGCATAAAGAGCTTTTATTCAGATGTTGCTGTGTAAATAGTAAATGAAGAATTAATTTGGGGGCTGGGGATATAGCTTATTGGTGTACTGGCTTCTTTGATTCCCAGCAGGCATAAAACCAGCTTGCCTATATCCTGCATTAGACTAGCACTTGGGGAGGTAGAGGCATAGAATCAAAAGTTGAAGGTTTGAGCTGGAGAGATGGCTCAGTGATTAAGAGAACTGCCTGTTCTCCAGAAGTTCCAGGTTCGATTCCCAGCACCCACATGGTAGCTAACAAAGGTCCTTAAGTCCAGTTCTAGGGGATCAAACTCCCTCTTCTGGCCTCAGCAAGCTCTGCATGACATGACACAGGTGCACTTACATGCAGGCAAAACACTCCTACACGTAACATAAAAATAAATTTTAAAAAATTAAGTTGAAGGTCATCTCATTTTCATAGCAAATTTGAAGCTAGCTTGGGGTACATGAGACCTTGTCTCAAAAAGAAGGCACTATGATAGTTTGTGGCACAGCAAGGCTAGAGATTAGATCCAGAGTCTGCTAGAAACTACTCTTTTCTCTGTTAAGGTCTAAAAGGCAAAGTGGAAAGGCATACATGTAGGAAGTGTTGACTGTGGAAGTGAGATATCAGATAATTTCATTTTAACTCATTTGTGCACCAGTTAATATTTTTTCCTTCCCCTAAACAGACAACTTTTGCTTTGAAACTAAATTATTGTTGAATTATTTCTGTATGTAAACTTGATTTTAATCTGTGGTTATCTTCTTCTAGTTGGATTGGATGCTGCTGGCAAGACGACAATTCTGTATAAACTGAAATTAGGGGAGATAGTTACAACCATTCCTACCATTGGTAAGAAAATTTATAGATGATTTTGAAGTTTTGTTAACTTGGGGAAGATATTACTAAAACTTTAAAAAGGCTTCCAAGAGAATTCCACAATAAGGGTTTTATTTTCTTGATGCTTTATTGTGTACCGTTGTCATTTTCATTTTTTCTTGTAGGTTTTAATGTGGAAACAGTAGAGTATAAAAACATTTGCTTCACAGTATGGGATGTTGGTGGTCAAGATAAAATTAGGCCTCTCTGGAGGCATTATTTCCAGAATACCCAGGTAAGACATGCCATATGTTTTATAATTTTTCCTTTTAGATTTCATATTCTAAATTTTATGTTAATATCTAGTGTTTACTCTTGAGTTTGCATTTGCCTCATCTTCAGTCTCATTCTTTAGAAGACTCATGTCTTTGAAAATTAAAGTACATAGTATAGAAGAATTGATAGCTATTCCAGTGAGACTTTGGATTGGAAACAGTGAGGTCTCGAGTGAATTAGGTATCTTATCAATTGTTCTTCATATAACCTTCTGTTCTAGTAACCTTCAATGCATCTAAGACAATGGTAGAGCTTCATTTAGTCCAGTTAAGATGAGTCTGCTATGTTGACTGATAAGCTGTTTTTGTGTTACCATGTAGGATAGCCTTACATATTCCATCCTTAGTGAGCCCATAGATTAGGAATTGCCAGAAAGACAAAAATCCAATCATAGCTCAAAACCATTTGAATTAGAATCTTTGGGTAGGTAAGCCAATGATCATTACTGTTTCTAGCACTTTAATGTGCATGTGAATCACCTGAGTATCTGTTAAAAATACACGTTGATTCATTCCTGAGGTTTTGTACTTCTAGCCAGTCCTCGTGTGCTGACTTTGCTAGTTTGGCTTCCTATAACAGCACTTCTGTTGACATTGTTGGTTGGACCTTGGGAAGGGCTGTCTTGGATTGAAGGATGTTTAATGGCATCCTTACACTACATGTCAGTAGCAGTCCTCCCTTCCCATTAAGTTGTGAGAACTAAACATGCTTGTACGCTTGCACAGAATTCCCTAGGGGCAAAATTACCCCCTGGTGAGAACAACTATTCTAGTCTAATATTCTCATTCATTCATACTTCTCCCCTCCTCACTGTCTTGCTATGTAGCTTAGTCTGGCCTCAGAACTAACACTCCTCTTGCCCAGCCTGAGTGCTGGAATTATAGGTATGCATTATCAAAAAATAAGATATACATAATAATTATGCCTGAGGTCTATTTAAACTTTATACTCCATTATATTCCTTGCAAAACACTACAGATTTTTTCAAAAGATACTGAGTTTAATAATTCTCAGTAGAAATAATGGACATAGACTTGCAATTTGTTAAACTAAGGAACTTATTAAAGATTGAAGCAAAAACTAGGCTTTAGGTGCTCTTGGTGAACCCAGTGCTATGATGATGCTCAGGAGTGAGAGAACATGATGAATTGTCCATTGCTGTCTGCTTTACTCTAGCTGTTTAAGTAAGTGAAGAGCAAGACAGTCTGTTACGGGGTCAAAAGTTCTGTAAGGGTCAGATTGTGGAAAGAATATTTAACCAATCATTTTAGTGCAATAGGAATAAACTTAACAAAGCTGTAGTTTGTTACTGTTTTACTACCTGAGAATTTCATACTGTGCCAACTTGAACACTTTAGAAGTCTTAAATTATTTGCCAGTGCCACTTCTTTTGTAGAATTGTATTATTTGTGAATATCTTTTTTTTTTTTTTTGTCTTTTTGAGACAGGGTCTCCCTGTAGCCCCAGCTGTCCTGGAACTCACCAAGTGCTGGGATTAAAAGCATGTGCCACCACACCCGACTGTGAATGTCTTTTTAAAAATATTTTATTTATTATGTGTATGAGTGTATTGCCTACATGTATTTGAATGCACCCATGTCGTGCAATGCTGTGGAGGTCAGAAGAGGGCTTTGGATTCCCCTGGAACTGGAGTTAAGGACGGTTCGTAGCTGCCATGTGGGTGCTGGGAATCGAACCCGGGTCCTCTGCAAGAGCAGTCAGTGCTCTTAACCGCTGAGCCATCTCTCCAGCCCATGAATATCTTTTAAAAGTCTTATACCTGCTTTTTTGTTAGGAATTTACTTGAGGCCGGATGTGGCACATACCTTTAATCCCAGTACTCAGGAGGCAGAGGCAGGCAGATCTCTTGAGATCAAGGCCAGCCTGGTCTTACATATAGAGTTTTGGTTCAGACCAACTGGAGCTACAGAGAGACCTGGTATCAAAAAAACAAAACAAAATAAAAAAATAATTTATAATTTTCATGAGATAATTTGCTTAGGGCTTCCTTCTGGTTGTATTGTTCACAAGCCACATTTTAGAACAGCACTTTTTTCTTTTCATGGTGAAGGATATAAAAAACTATTAGACGTGCATCCTCTTTTCTTATACATGCCCGTGTGTGTGTGTGGTATGTTGAGACAGAGTCTCATTATGTAACTCTAGATGGCCTACCTCTGCCTCCTGGGATTAAAGACGTGTGCTACAATGACTGCCTTATACACGCCTTTTACTGCATGCATAAATTCCATAGTTTATGATTTTATTGGATCCTTAATTATTTTTCCTTTTTGTCTTCACATTGTAGTGTTTGTTTTCTTTTGAGATAGGGTCTCTTGCAGCTCTGGAAGTCACTATACAGTTGAGGATGTCTGGAACTTGTGCTCCTCCTGCCTCCACCTCCTGAATATTAGGATCAAACAGATGTGCTCCACCACACCCAGTTTGGAGCACAAGCCCAGGGCTTCCTTCACGAAGCCAGGCATTCTACCAGCTGAGCTAGGTCTCCAGACTGTAGCTCTTTTGCTACTTATATTTTCTTGTATTTAAGTATGGTAGGGAAAAGAACAGGATAGCATTTGGTTTTCTTAGTATACTTGAGAAAAGCAGTTGTTAGGTAATAAGAATTATTTTGGACGTGAATTAACAAATTGTAAGTTAAAGTCATATAGTGCTTAAATCAGTTTTCAATATTTGCTCCCTGCATGTTTGTTTGTTGTTTTGAGACAGGGTCTCTTTGTAGCCCCAACTGGTCTGGACCTCACTATGTAGACCAAACTGGCCTTGATCTCACAGAGATCCACCTGCCTCTGCTTCCTGAGTGATGGGATTTTAAGGCATGTGCTACCACACTTGGCTTTGTTTTGTTTTTAATAAGATATTTTCTGTCAGTGTCTTAACTTTCCATAATTTTTTGCTAATATAGTTTACATTTAGTGTGACCTTTAAGTTTAACTGTTGTAATTTATTGAAAACAATTTTCCCCAGGGTCTTATTTTTGTGGTGGATAGTAATGATCGTGAAAGAATTCAGGAAGGAGCAGATGTACTGCAGAAAATGGTAAGTATGTACTTCAAGTTGATCATTTTCAAGATGTGTTTGGGGGTATTGTTAGTGGTTGTTAGTTTTTAGAGGTAGAAATAAATAGAAAAATGTTACTATTCGTGGGCTCCTAAGAATGCACAGAAACCTGATGTGGTGGTACACACCTTTAACCCCAAATCGTACATACCTTTAATCCCAAGTCCTAGGTTTAAAGGCATGCCCTACTGTGCCCAGAAATTTTTTTTTTTTTTTTTTTGGTCTTTTTGAGACAGGGTCTCCCTGTAGCCCCAGCTGACCTGGAACTCACTATGTAGACCAGGCTGGCCTTGGAACTCACAGAGATCCACCTACCTCTGCCTCCCAAGTGCTGGGATTAAAGGTGTGCACCACCATGCCCGGCAGAAAAATTTTTTAATTAAAAAAATTACATGGAAGAGTAATGATTTCAGAAAGTTAGAAGCTGCAGGTTGTTTTTAGAATTTTCTGTGGTTTTGATGCATGTATGTAGTTAAAGAAGTCTAATTTAGCCCAGCCTTTATTTTACAAACATAAAATTTAGGTGGTTTGTTTTGTTTGTGGCAATCTTGGTTGAAATGCCTTTTTCCCAAGGTCATTGGGTTCCATTTTCTCTGTATGGTATGCTTATAATTACTTCAAGAATGCTTTATGATAGCAATCATGATAAAGATGGACCTAAAAGTAGTGGTCATTTGGTTAACAGTGACATTTTATTTTAGCCTTGCCATTATTGAGCTAACGTTTTTATGTATTCATGATGTTAAGAATCCTGACATCAGGAAAAAATTATTGAAGAACTTCCTCATTGTTTCAAACTTAGAGCCATGAAATATTTACAAAATAGAAACCACACTTTTTATTCATTGCTTCTATGACTTTGGAGTACAGTCTATAAAGCTAGTTTGCATTACATGTTAACCAAGTCATCAACCTCTGTGTAGCCAGCCAGCTAACCAACCTACCTCCCTCCCTGCCTCCCTCCCTCTCCTTCCTTCTTTCCTTTTCTGTTTTGAAAGTATCTTATGTAGCCTAGGCTTCTTAATGTAGCTAAGGATGGCCTTGAATTCTTCATCTTCCTTTCTCTACCTTCTGAGTCCTGGGGTTATAGGGATATGTCATCTCACCTAGCTTTACTTTTCTATTAATAACTATTTTGAGATAAAATTCACATGTCAAATATTTCACTTTCTGAAAATGTTCAGGTCATTTGTCTTTAACAAAGCTTTATAATCATCCTCACAGTTTTAGGAAAATTTTCACCCACTTCCTATCCCCCTTCAAAAAGACTCCTGGAACCATTTAGTAGTTACTTTCCATTCCCTGCTTCTCCATTCCACATCTCTGGCACCTGACAAACCACTCATCCACTTTCTGTCTTCAGACAGTCAATTGTACATATTAATATAAGTATAATCATTTAATATGCGGTTGTTCATAACTGGCTTCTTTCACTTAGTATAATAGTTTCAATGTTTATCCACATTATATAATGTTACTTATTTATACCAACTTTTTTATGTGTTCTTGGTATGTTTCCTCCACTAGAAAGGATAAGTCTGGAAAAGAATTATACCTAAATGCTAGTGCTACTGAATACCATATGGTCATGGCCTTACAGATACCATTCTAATGTGTATTTCATGTCCTTGTCAATCCTGAGCCTGGGTGGGTAATCATGAAGGCTTTCAGAGTGATACAGCTTAATGATATGTAGGATGATGGTCTTAAAACAGTGTCGCTGCAGGCAGGATGGCACAGGCCTGATTCTCAGCACTGTGGAAGCAGAGGCAGGAAAATCTTAATTTGGAGGCTAGTCTGGGCTACATAGTGAGACTCTGTCTCAAGATAATCCCCTCCCTAAAAAAAAGTAAACAATTTTGCTTTGCTTAAAGGCATATCACTTATTTTTTTCTTATTTTGAAAACTGAAGGATGTAACATTTAAGTCATAAGAATGCATGACATTTACATGGAGAAATGTGTTTGGTGTTGGGTATTAAAATGTTGAATAAAAGGCATATTTAGAAAAACTACTTTGAATAATTCATTCCAATGTTTAGGTTCTGGTTTGGCAGTTGCTAATGGCTTAGCCTTTCTTTGCAGCTTCTGGAGGATGAGCTGCAAGATGCAGTGCTGCTGCTTTTTGCCAACAAAGTCTTATTTTTGTGGTGGATAGTAATGACCATGAAAGAATTCAGGAAGGAGCAGATGTGCTGCAGAAAATGCTTCTGGAGGATGAGCTGCAAGATGCAGTGCTGCTGCTTTTTGCCAACAAACAGGATTTGCCAAATGCCATGGCCATCAGTGAAATGACAGATAAGTTAGGACTTCAGTCTCTTCGTAACAGAACAGTAAGTACTTAAGAATGACTCGAACCTCCTTGCTATTGGAGTTGCAGATAATTATGAAGCTAATACTCAGTTTAAATGTTGAATCATTATCTCCTTTGAACAGATAATGATGACCTTTGTAAAAATACAGTAATAGTGGTCTATAGAAAACATGTAACAAACACAAAAAATCAGCACTCTTCATGCTTTATTTCAAAACTGTAAATACTGCATTGAACTTTGCTTTAAAAACATTGATAACGCTAGGGTGTGATGGTGCACACCTTTAATCCCAGCACTCAGAAGGCGCTGGGGGATCTCGGAGTTCAAGGCCAGCCTGGGCTATATAGTGACACCTTGTCTCAAAAATAAACATTTTCTAACTTTTAATATTATCTTTTACGGATCCAAAGATTTTTATATCTGCATTTGATTTTTATTAACTTTATCTTCAATATTGATGTTAAAATTACCAAGAATTGAGTATGTCAAGATTACTGACATTCTTAAATTTTAAATCATTCAAATAGGCCTCTAGTTTTTATTTTTTTAAGATTTTTTTGTTTTTTTATTGTATCTTGTGGTGCTGGGTTTTAAACCCAGAGTTTTTCATATATTAGGGCAATCAATGCTACTGAACAGCTTGGCAAATATTTCAAACTTCGTTTTCTTTTTTGGAGACAGGTCTGTCTTATACAGCCCATCTTGGCACTCAACTTGGGGAAATCCTGCTTTTGTCTGAGTGCTGGGCTTACAAGGCATGTGCTACCTCAGCCAAAGGCCCAGTATTTAGCAGCTATGTATTAGATCATATTATTTAGTACTCTTTGCTTTTTTATTTTTATTTTTTCGTTCTTTTTTGAGACAGGGTTTCTCTGTAGCGCCAGCTGGCCTGGAACTCACTATGTAGACTAGGCTGGCTTTAACCTCAGAGGGATACGCCTGGCATTCTTTGCTTAATAACATCAAAAGTTTATGGAGGGACCTCTACTGATAATGTGTTGGAGTTAAATTTGAATGTAAAATTATAGGAAATGTACCTGCTGTCAAATAGCTTATCATTTTACATCCATGATTGAGGTAGTAGCAAAATATGGTACATCTATATATATTGTACCACAGTAGTGAAAACCAACTGAAAAAAAACAAAAACAAAAATGCTGTACTAATGACATCATGTACTTTGCAACAGTATTGCATTAATTTGTCCAAAAGGAAGGTACTATTACATGGCCTGCTTGAGTTGGCCACACTGATTTAAACAAGATAACCTGTAAGTGATACAAATTTTTCAAATACTGTAGAGGTCTGAATTCTGGGTTACTGGGATATTTGTTACTAAAATAATGGGCAATGTGGTATACCTACAGTGGCCTTATAAGTTTTTATCTAAGGAGAAAGAAAACAAGTCAATTAAAAAAGAATAAAAAGAAATTATTCCTTAAAGGTGAATTGTTTTCTAGGTGATTGGGTTTTGTGTTTTGGGGTTTGGTTTTTTGATACTTAAAACTGTATTGCATTGCATACAAGTAATGAAGATTTTTACTTTTAAAACATGGAACTTTTTGGAATGTATGAGGCCAAAGATAGTAAAACTATCTGAAAAGTTTTTCTCTAGACTATCAACAAATGCTTTTTAGAAATTTATTCCTTTGGACTAGCAATGTGGCCTAATGGCAGAGAATTTTCCTAGCATGTATGAGACCCTGAGTATAATCTCTAGCACTGCAAAAATTAAAATTTTTAAAATTTAAATACCCCTCCCCTTTTAAATAATAATCCCAGCACTTGACAGGCAGAGGCAGGTGATCTGTGAGTTCTAGGCCAGCCAAGACTACATAGTGAGACCCTGTCTTAAAGGATGGTGTTGTCGGGGAGGGGTGTTAAGCTAGTATTCTGCTTAGTTTTATGAAGTGGGACTCTTAAGGACTAGGTGGGTAGTTTGTTTGCAATTTCTCCATGACTCTTCTGCAGCAGGTTGAATGGGGGGAAGATGAGCCGAATCCAATGAATGTGTGACTTTTTAAGTGTGGGGTAGGGTGAAGAGCAAGAGATGGGAGAAAATTTCTAAAGGATCATTTTGAGTGACCTTTGTAGTCACTGAGAGCCTTAACTAAACGTTTGTGAAATGTAAGGTGATGACTTAATTACATTTATTCCTGTGGTTTTATAGTTTCTGTATTTGTATATATTTATGGTAACTGCTTACTCAGTAGTACCCATGGGCATTTATGGGGAGGGACTTAATTTCTTAAGTTAGAAAACTGTAATTATATGTTATCTTGTTAATCAAGTATTTTCTTGTCCTTTCTTCACAGTGGTATGTCCAAGCCACTTGTGCTACACAAGGAACTGGTCTGTATGAGGGACTCTGCAAGATGCAGTGCTGCTACTTTTTGCCAACAAACAGGATTTGCCAAATGCCATGGCCATCAGTGAAATGGCAGATAAGTTAGGACTTCAGTCGCTTCGTAACAGAACATGGTATGTCCAAGCCACTTGTGCTACACAAGGAACTGGTCTGTATGAGGGACTCGATTGGCTGTCAAATGAACTTTCAAAACGTTAAACGAAACTGGATATCTAACCAAGGACATGTTTGATAGAATTGGTCTATAGGCTTATTACAACAAAATTAGTTTGCATCTTGGTTATTAAATGATATCTGGGACTAAGGTTTGGGCAGACTATTACAGCGTTTAAAACTTATTTTGTTGCCAATTATTGTTTACCAAGCATGTTGCTATTTAGCAATATGCTTGGTTTTAAAAGAATTTCTTGGGGAAAAAGTATCCATTAATTTTACTTCCCTTAAGTCTAAATGCCTGGACATAGATATTGTGACACCTTTAAATGAATCCATTTTGAGTGTTTTTTGAGCCCACACCAGTAATGTTTTAAAGTTATTCCCTTGCTACTTAATGATACTTTTATCATTCCTAGGACAGTCTGCTGATTTTAAAATGTAGCATTCCATTTGTATTTATTTCTACCCCTTGCCAAAAAAGATTTTTCTAATACTACTTGTACCAGCCAGGGACATACTCCAAAACACTATTCAGTCTTCTTGCCATTTTTCTTCCATTATTGACTCCCGATTTCCATCAGCTAAACGTAATAATGTGGTTTGGAGTTGATAGCCAATTCTCTGCTGGTTGCAAAGAGTTCCTATTGAGATGATTTTTAATGCTCAGCAGATTGTCTTCCTTTATATTGTTACCTTTTTTATGTTGCATGTTGCTTTTGGAATCAACCTGACTCTTTTGCCCAGTATATGATAGTTCTGCTGATATCTTACTGTTTATTGGTGAACATATCTTCCTTAAGAGTTTTTTTGAAAACGCCTCAAATTCAGTGAATTAAGTTTTCTTCATAACCCATTTGGAATTATTCCTAATAAAATGATAAAATACGTAATTGTGTTATGTTCTTTGAGTCTTGAGAATACGTGAAATGGATTTTCTTACATAACAAAGTTGATTTGCATATTCTACATGCTATGGTCAATAATACAAATCTCAATGAATTCACTAATGGTTAAAGTTGGAAATAAGTTTAACTATGGGTTATATTGTGTATCAACGTAAGGTGCAGCACAGAGAATTTTGTTTTCTCTGATAGAATGCCAATGTGCGGCTGTAAAGTTCAAAAGTCAGATCAAAAGCGAAAAGTTGTAATAACATGAACTCTGGTATGAAGGGGCTGGAAGTAAAAAGCTCAGTTGGTAGAGTGCTTGCCTGGCATACACAGAGCCTTGAGTTTGATCTCCAGCACCACATTCTACAGGTGGAGGCCAGAGCTTCAGAAGTTCAAGGTCATCCTTCACTTCATAGTGAGTTTGAGGCCAGTCTGAGAAACAGATAAAATGTTTACTTTCTCAAAAAAGTAAAATTAAAAAGTGGGGTTTGAGCTGGGCATGGTGGTAAGGCAGAAGCAGGTGGATCTCTATGAGATCAAGCCCAGCTAGACCTACAAAGTGAGTTCCAGGCCAGCTGGGAGTACAGGGAGTCCCTATCTCAAAAAGACAACAACAAAAAACAACACAACTAGCGTTAGGTTTCTTTCCTCAGTTGCTGCCTGCCAGGTGTAGTGCAAACTGTGTTGCTCTAGAGAACGGTCTTCAAGCACACTGTAACAGCATTTCAGAATTTCAACACATGCAAATTCTTTGTTAATGAGGCAATAAAAGTAATATAGTCCAAAACTATATTAGCGATATAATTTAGTTTTTATTTTAATGTTTTATATATTAGAAGTTGTTTATAGTTCTTAATGGCTTTTATAGATTCAAATAAGCTTATGGATCAGAAGTTTATTTCTAAAACCAAATACATGCTTATAAAAATGTCTGTCTTTAAATTGTTCATAAAATAAAATCTAATAAATATAGCAAAAATACATTGAAATTAAGCAGTTTATGAATGTCCAAAGTAGATTACTGGGATTAAAGTGTGTTCAACTAGCCTGTTTTGATTTACGTGACTTGATTTGGCAACTTTTCAAACCCATCACACGAATTCTCCCTATTTTTTCAAGTAAGAGAAGTCTCATTTCTTGTTGGAGAAAACTAAAAAATATGGTACAATATGGTTTTTTTTTTGGGGGGGGGTCTTTTTGAGACCGGGTCTCCCTGTAGCCCCAGCTGGCCTGGAACTCGCCATGTAGACCAGGCTGGCCTTGATGTCACAGAGATCCACCTGCCTCTGCCTCCTGCTTGCTGGGATTAAAGGAGCCACCACACCCAATAATATATTAATGGGATATAAAGTAGGAAATACAAAAATAAGTTTAGGCGTAGGATCATAAATTGCCACTATATATTTAAAAACAGTCATTTAAATTAAAGGTACCTTGTGAGTTTCAAAGCAAGTACAGGATCCATATAATTTATTTGTAATATAAAACAGCTCTTAGTGTCATTGAAAAGAACTAATAATAAACAGTATTTGCTTTCTTTACAACTAATTTCACTGAAAAAGATTTATAAGATTGCTTCTTTTGGGGGGCTGGGGAGATGGCTTAGTACCAGTACTCACATGGCTGCTAACAACCATCTGTAATTCCAGTCCCAGGGGACTCTGACACTGTCTTCTGACCTCCATGGCCATTGCACATGGGTGCACTTACATGCAAGCAATACATTTCACATAAAAATAATAGGCCAGGCGTGGTGGCGTGCGCCTTTAATCCCAGCACTCAGGAGGCAGAGGCAGGCAGATCTCTGAGTTCAAGGCCAGTCTGGTCTACATAGTGAGTTCCAGGATAGTTGGGGCTACAGGGAGACCCTGTCTCAAAAAGACCAAAAAAAAAAAAATTTTTTTTTGGAAATTATTTTTCAAATCAAATTGAGAAATTTTACTGTTTTGAGCTTTGAGGAAGAGCATAGATTGTGAGTTGATCCTAAAAATGCCATTTCCTTCTCTGTGTAAAGTTATAAAACCATCATCCCTGTTACAATTTAAGTGTTCAGTCATCAAGTATTTAACACTGTTAAGATTCAATGCTTATGGCTGGAGAGATGGCTCAGCAGTTAAGAAGACTAGTTGTTCTTGCAGAAGACCGGGGTTCAAATCCCAGTACCCACATGGCAGCTAACAACTGTAACTCCAAGTTCCAGGGGATCTGACAGCCTCTTTTAAGTCCTCCGCGGGCATTGCACGACACGGGTGCACTCACCTATATGCAGGCAATACATGCATAAAAATTTTAAAAAAGCAGTGCTTATTGTTCACTCAGATGTTAAACTTAGTGTTAGCCAATCAATGAGATGTCTGAGTGACCTATATTAAATAGCTGATTGTGCCCCTAGACTAAAATATATTCTATGGCGTGACTGTTGGATATGTTAATATTAGGGAAACTGAAAAGAAACTGGTTCCTTCAAAAGCTTACTTAAGCAGCATCAGAACTGAAGATAGTCCTATTATGTTTTCTATTTTTGGTCAGTGGTACTCATTGTCTTTTTAATATTTATTTTTATGTGTATGTGTGTATTGTCCGCATGTGGGTAAGTGCACCCATATCTTGCACTGCCCACGGAAGACAGAAGAGGCTGTCAGATCCCCTAGAACTGGAGTTACAGTTGTTAGCTCATTGTCTTTTTGTCTGGCTGATTTTCTATGATGTAATAGCTTGATACTGTTAAAATTTTTAATTTCTATGGAGTTCTCCATTTACCTATTCTTTGTTGAAAGTAGCACTTAGATGAACTATTTTATTTACCTTGATTATCAGTGTTTCATTTAGAGACTTCTTGTTTAGATCATCAGAGGTACAGAATTACATTAGATATCACAGGATCAAGCTTTTTTAAAGCAATTTAAAAAAATTTTTTTTTGGTCTTTTTGATACAGGGTCTCCCTGTAGCCCCAGCTGGCCTGTCACTCCTATGTAGACCAGGCTGGCCTTGAACTCACAGAGATCTGCCTGCCTCTGCCTCCTGAGTGCTGGGATTAAAGATGTGCGCCATCACGCCCGGCCATATTATTCTATGTGTATGAGTGTATTGCCTGCATGTATGTGAGTGCACCTGTGTCGTGCAGTGCCACGGAGGTCCGAAGAGGGCTTCGGGATTTCCCTGGAACTGGAATTAAGGACAGTTTGTAGCCACCGTGTGGGTGCCGGGAATCAAACCCGGGTCCTCTGCAAGAATAGTCAGTGCTCTTAACTGCTGAGCCATTGCTCCAGCCCCGGATCAAACTTTCTTAAATGTGGAGTTCTGATTCTCTGTCAAGGAACTTTGAAAGCAAGTCTTTACATTTCACAGTATCATGCTGAATGTTTGAATAATATAGTTTTCAACTTTGAGAAAATAGAAATATTGGAAGCAAATGGTATATGTACTAGTACATTGACTAAAGAGCTGATGTAGGAAAAATGAAGCAGGTCTAGTATCTGATCCTTAGAAATTTCAGTTATGAAAATGTAGTTGGAAATAATCCACTACCAGCATTTTACCTTCTCTAGGGATCCAGAGTTGGTGTCAGATAGTAGTGGTAGACTCTTCCTAGACAGCATTTATATAATCAGCTTACAGTGTTTGAAATTAAATAATAGCTTTACATTCTTTAAAATTTTTGTGATCTATTTTTTTTTTTTGTATGAGTGCTTTGCTTGCATGTATGTAAGTACATGCATGCAGTGCCTATGTTGGATCCCCTAGAACTGGAGTTAAGAGCAGTTGTTAGCTGCCACTGAACCAAGGTCCTCTGCAGAGAACTCTTTTAACTTCTGAGTCATCTCTCCAGCCCCCACCTTTATTTTTTTATTTTATTTTTTTTTTTGTCTTTTTGAGACAGGGTCTCCCTGTAGTCCCAGCCTACCTGAACTCACTATGTAGACCAGGCTGGCCTTGAACTCACAAAGATCTGCCTGCCTCTGCTGGGATTAAAGGCGTGCACTATCACGCCCAACTTTTATTTTTTAAAACGAAATATGTATGAGTGTTTGCATGTAAGTGCACCTGTGCATTCAATGCCTGTGGAGGCCAGAAAAGGACAGGGCATTGGATCCCCTGAAACTAGAGTTAAAACAAGGTTGTTAGCTGCCATGTGAGTGCTGGACATTGAACCCTGGTCCTCTTCAAGGGTGGTCAGTCCTCTTAGCCACTGAGCTATCACTCCAGCCCTGCCCTAACTTTACATTTTTAATATCCTTAATATAAACCTTAGAAAAAAACATTTAAAATTCTTTAGTTTGTGGTGTGTATATGACTACATGTGTGTACATGAATAGAGGTCAGGGCAACTTTCAGAAGTTGGTTCTGGCTTTCTACCTTGTTTTGAGGTAGTCTCTCATTTCTGCCATGCTGTGCACTCCAGGCTAGCTGTCAGTATGCTTCAGGGCAGGTCTCCTGTCTGCCCCCCAATATCACCTTGGGAGTGCTAGGATTACAGATTTAAACCACTGCATAAACAAGGGTTCCAAGGATCAAATTCAGGACGTCAGGCTTGTGCAGCAAGGACTTTTACCTGCTGAGCCATCTTGCTGACCCCTAAATATTTTAAAAGGCTACATTAATGAGTGGAATTAAGACTTACCTCTACAATTTGTGTATTCAACTCTAATCTTTTTAATGTATTTCATCAGTTTGCATATAGGTTCCTATAGTGGCTACTATAGGAGGTTATTGGCTACTTTTGTTACTTTGAGGCAAATGATCCTGTATCTTGTTTCCACTGTCTATATAAAAAGTAATTGGTTAGCCAGGCATGGTGGTGCACGTCTTTAATCGCAGCACTTGGGAGGCAGAGGCAGGTGGATCTCTGTGAGTTCAAGGCCAGCCTGGTCTACATAATGAGTTCCAGGACAGCTGGGGCTACAGAGACCCTGTCTCAAAAAGTAATTGGTTAAATTGTAGCACTGTAGACTCAGCGAGTAGAATACCAGGATTCAGGCCAAAAACTATAAACTGGTGATGTCTTATAGGTCATTGCTATGGAAAAGGGAAATGGAGTGCCTACCTTGGCAGCCATGTCTCTGTTCTAATGGCATGCATTCATTTTACTTGGCATGTAAGGAGCTATTTGGTTACAGTGGTTCTGTTCTGGACCAGACTAACTGCTCTTCATCTAATAGGGTGTACAGTAGTTCTATCCACACTTTTATGTGCATGTGTGTAATGCCTGCATGTGTAAGTGCACCTGTGTCCTGCACTGCCAATGAAGATCAGAAGAGGGTGTTGTATTCCCTTGGAACTGGAGTTATGGACAGTTGTTAGCCACCATTTAGGTGCTGGGACTTGAACCTAGGTCCTCTGCAAGAGCAGCCAGTGCTCTTAACCACTTAGCCCTCTCCAGCCCCCTATCCACACTTTAAAAAAAATATTTAATTTTTATGTATATGAGTGTATAGCTTACATGTATTTAAGTGCACTCGTGTCATGCACTGCGTGAGGTCAGAAGAGAGCATCAGGTTCCCTGGAACTGGATTGCGGACAGTTGTTAGCCACCATGTGGGTGCTGGGAACTGAACCCAGGTCCTCTGCAGGAGCAGCCAATGCTCTTAACCATTGAGCCATCTCTCCAGCCCCCTCAAATTAGTTTCTAAGGAACCTTTGCCTATGTTCATAGTTATAGAAGATCTAAAACCATCAATTTCTATCAGGGAGATCTTGCCACAGTAGTGTCCTTCCAGTCTTTTTTACTGTTTTATGTTCCACAAAGATCTCTCCAGCTCATTCTGATGAGAACACGTCTTAGTACTCAGAATTAAAAAAATAAAAACTGCATTATAGCCAGAAATGATCTTTTTGTAATGCATTACAAATATTACTGGGACATCTGTGTAGTTGATTTTAACAGAAAAATAGCAAAAAGTTTGGTTTCATTCATATTTAAATTTCCTTTTATAATACATAATGTGGCATTGTTCTATAAAATATCACTTGTAGTCAATATAAAATTTTGAAATATTACAAAGTTATTAGACTTCTCATATTTATTAAATGTACTAAAAATTCCAAATGTAATAGAAAAATCACAATAGCTTTAAACATTTCTGAGTAACAGTCCTACCTCATTAGTAGAAGTAAATTTTGGCATGCTATTTATAGAATTTTCCAAGTGTTCCCTATTTTTGGATTCCAGTTGCCCTAGAATATCTGGATGCTAGAGATTTAAGAGTCACATCTTTAAAATAACACTTTATTATCTGAACATCCTGAAATACCTGTACGTAATCTGATCACACTGTTTAATCCACAAATATCAAATTTAAGGATTTAGGATGTGGGAAGTTTGATGAGTTTCTGAGACCATAGTTCTATCAAGCCAACCATGGAGTTAATACACAATCTGTGGGCGTGAGTAATCTCACAAATGTTCTTGCTGATTTACTGTTTTCTCTTTAAAAGTTAGTGAAGACTGTCAACATACTTGTTTGAAAGCAAACAAATTTTTAAAAAAGAGCTGCTGATAAGGCTCAGTGGCAGTCTGTGTGGTTAGCATGCTCAAGATCTTGGTTCAACCCCCAGGTGCAAAGAAAGAGAATTTTTTTGGTCTTTTTGAGACAGGGTCTCCCTGTGGCCCCACTGGCCTGGAACTCACTATGTAGACCAGGCTGGCCTCGAACTCATGGAGATCCACCTGCCTCTGCCTTCTGTGTGCTAGGATTTAACATGTGCACCACTATGCCCGGCCAGAAAGAAAATTAAGAAGGAAAATGTTTTGCAAAAGCATCAGTTTCTCACTGTATTTATAAACTGCCATCAAAATGCTCTTTTAAAAAAATGGCATGTAGGTGGCTGGGAATGTAGCTTAGTGGCAGCCCTGAATTTGATCCCCAGCATATGAAACAAAAACCCCCACATCACCATATTTAAGAAGGCACAATTTGGTAACATCAAATTTTTTTTAACCAGTTTTTAAAAGGAAGATTCCAAGAAACTGCCACCTTAATCTTTTTCTTCAAATAATTTAAATAAAAGTTCAATGTGAAGTGCAAGTGTGAAATGCTTATATCTAAACTTCTAAGCTTAAGGGTATCTGACAGAATATGAAAACAGACTACATTTAGAGTTAGAAGACTAAAGGAACACTACATTATCATAAGAGGAAAGTTTTCATGGCATTGGGTTCAGAGATTAAAGAATCTGAAGCAAGGCTATTCATGACTGGAAAAATCGGACCTGTCCTAAGGTGAGCACTTTCACTAAGGTAGAGATTGCAGGAATAGGAGATACACTACAGTTATTCTGAACATTAAAGGCACCAGCTAACAGATATGGTGACAAATTGGGTTGGTATATCCTAGTTATCCTTCTAAACACTAATTAATACAACCTGTAACTTCTAATTTTAAAAAGTTTGGCTTGATATTTAAATTTCTTCACAATATATAAACAAACTATAATGCTTGTCTATAAATTTTATTTCACATAAGGACAATGCCCCACTGTCTCCTTTCTTTTTATGTAGCCCAAGCTGGTCTTAGTTCTTTATATAACCCAGACTAGTCTTGAACTTGTAGCAGTTCTCCTGCCTCAATCTCCAGAGAGCTAGATTACAGGTGTAGCACATCATGCCCACCTCCTTCCTATTTATATAGTGACAATTTTGAAAACACTTGTACCATAGAAATGTTTAATGGTTTATCCAGTCTGAAGGCCATCAGTAATTTCTTATACAATAATTGTGCTTATTTTATATATGATTAAGTACCCTGTTTATGACTATTTTTCATGAGCAAGAGTAATTTAAGACAAAGGGATAAGGTTACATTGCCACTCTAAATACTAAAGTGTGCATGCACCCTAACATTAAAATGAGCCCAAGTATGAATGAGAATACAGATCTGTGCATCTGCACTAATCTGAACACTACAAAATGAAATGCTAAATAGAGTCTGAAAAGGCGCAAACATGGAGAAGCAATAACAATTGGTAATGGTGTATTTTTATCTTTTGTTAAAGCTCCAGAATTAGAACAAATTCTAACCAAATTGAGGTAGTGGTAGATTCTGATGTATTCCAAGTGTCAGGACTGAAGTCTCCAACCTTTAAACCTGTATGCTCCCAATTATATGACCATAATTCAATGTGAGATGTGTTATGAATAAAAAATCGTGAGTATTCAAATGGCACTTTGAAAATTCTTAACAGTTTAAAAAAAAAAACACTTGTAATTCAATTTTTCTTCTTGCTACTAATAAATATATTTGTTTTCCTCCAAGTGTAGGAAATAAAAAAAGGACAAAGAAATGATATGATGCAAACATGAATTAGTTTTGTGACAAAGCCACCTGGAACATAACTAGTAGGGAATGACCATAAACTTTTACCTTAGTGTCTAGATTTCCTCTTTGAGGGAGGAAATATATAAGCTTTGATTCATATTAAATTTTCTGAAAATTAACTTTCCAGACTTCTATCCATTAAGCGAAATCTACTTCCATTTTAAATCACATACAAGTGCGATGTGATCAGAAGGATGAGAAACACTAGGTAAGGCCTGGTGGGTGGTAACTTCTTCATGAGTAGGTAATGGAATCACCTGCTCAACCTCTAAAGCATTTGAGTCAATGAAAATGTAATCTAGACATCCATGAAAGCCACCAACATAATTTGTGTAAGCAGGTTCACCACAAGCACTTTTCAGTTTGAAGAAATGTGTGAGAGACATGTTGCATCTTTCCTCTTCCCCACTGGAAACCCAGTCTTCATGATCCTCTGAGATGCTGCCATTGATGACAAAATGATACATTCCTGTTGATGGTGTGCTGTTAAAGTCTCCACAAAATATAACTGGTATACCAGGATACAGATCACATGAGATATGTCTAATGTGAACCAAGGCTACTGCCATTTGAATGAGACGAATGTATCCACCTACAAATAAAAAAATGGTGTGAGTACTCTTTAAAGTTTGTTTTTTAAAGCCTCACAAACTATAGTGTCCTGGTAACATTAAGGTATTTAGTGTGTCTGGGTGCATATGCCATGGCGCCCATGTAGAAATTGGAGGACAAACTTAGGTGAGTTCTCTCCAACTCGGGGATAGAACTCTGGTCATTGGATTTGGCAGCAAGCACTTTTAATTAAGTCACCCACATTATCTGGTAGGAATTAATGATAAATGTCTCTATTGGGTTGGGTTATTGGCATGTACCTGTAATCTCAGCACTGAGGAGGCTGAGGCAGGAGGATTTTAAGTTCTAGGACAGTTTGGAAAAAAAAAATCACATGCCTTTAGTCCCAGTACTTGGGGGGGCAGGGAAAGGGGGTGGCCGCCAGCGGTAGGCAGATGTCTTTAAGAGGCCAGCCTGGTCTACACAGCAAGTTCCAGGCTAGCTGGGGACACAGGAAGACCCCGTCTCCCAAACAAGCAAAACAGATTTGTGTAAAACAACTTTGGTAACCTTAGTCATTTGTAAAACTAAATAAAACCTACCTTTTGGGTGCCAGTAGAGATGGGTATTAGCAACACATATCTTTTTAGAAGAGTCCATTGTAGATTGAAGAACTGAAATCTAAAATAACAGGAAGTGCCAATAGTTTAGTTGGTGCCAATTTACAGAAGGTTCCTTAAGACTCTATGATGTGCTGTTTATTCCGTATCTCCTTCCTAAACTAAGATCACAATCATTAAATCTAATGTTATGTAAGTTTTAATGTGTCAATATGATTAAATGTAACATTTTAGTAACAGTCCAACATATAGAGCTGTGGAAAAATACATTTTAGATAACAGCGTTAAAATTAGAGACTGTTTTCAAGTGGGTAAGCACAAGCTCCGGAGTCCAGCAGACCCATTGGAACAGTCTAGCATTTATCGCTGTGTGCCTTGGTGCAAGATACTTTTTAGTGTCATAATGGTAGAGAGACTGTTCATTGCCTCATCCTGGCTTTCGTGTGTATTCAATTAAATAACTTGCACACCAGTGCAGAACACAGTGGCACTCAAAAAAGAAAAAAAAACAGCTCATTTTACTTGGAACAGAACCAATTAAAGCTTTGGACAAAAAGAAAGTGTTCTTAAAAAAAAAAAAAAAAACTAATAAAGAGTTAAGTAAGCTGGGCGTGGTGGCGCACGCCTTTAATCCCAGCACTGGGGAGGTGGAGGCAGGCGGATCTCTCTGAGTTCGAGGCCAGCTTGGTCTCCATAGTGACTCCAGGACTGCTGGGCTACAGGGAGACCCTGTCTCAAAAAGACCAAAAAAGTAAAACAGTTCACACCCAGACCCCTAGTTAAGAATCCTGGCTCTGCGCTTCTGTGAACCTCAGGACACGTGGCCATTTCCCCACTTATAAAACTAGAACAACAGCTATAAGTCAGTCCAGAGGTTACTGTGGAGGGCTAAAAAGCCAATGAGTATTTTTTTTTTTTTTTTTTTTTTTTTTTTTTTTTTTTTTTTTTTTTTTTTTTTTTTTTTTTTTTTTTTTTTTTTTTTTTTTTTTTTTGAGGAGGTCAGAAAAGGCTGTCGGATCCCCTGGAACTGGGGTTACCGACAGTTGTTAGCTACCATGTAGGTATTGGGATTCGAACCCGGGTCCTCTGCAAGAATAACCAGTGTTCTTAATCGCTGAGCCATCTCTCCAGCCCCAGCCAATGAGCATTTAAAAAAATACTAGTTAAAAGGAAACGTCTTAAAACCACCCGGTATTTACACTTGTAACTCCTCTAAAATGTGCCCAAACAGCGCTTGCCAAGTAGTGGGAAATCACTGGCTCTCGCGACTATTCTTGAATTTAGTGTGTATCTCGCCCCCCAGGCTGCGAGCACTATCGGACTCGTGCTGGGTTCGAGGCAGGCTGCAGTGCGGAGGGTGCTTAGCGAATGCGTGTTGAGTGAACACACGGCTCCACTCGGAAGGCACAGGAACCCACTAGATGAGGCCTAGATGGTGGCTTTAGGAGCACCAACGCCATCCCTCCGCCGGCCACTCGAGGCGCGGATTCCACCCACGGGCTTCACCTGAAGGACGGAAGATCTCTGCAGCACCTTCTCCAGAGCCAGGGGGTGCAGTTGCAGTTTCTCCAGCAGTTCTCGATGCAGGGGATCGGACTCCAGGGCTTCTTGGAAGGAAATGTCGTGCTGGCTAAGAAGGCTGAACTTGGACTTCCGGTAGAAGGTGGCCAGGCCCTCGTGCTGCTTGATTCGAAACACGCCCCGCAGCCCGAAGGCCTCAAGGGCGGGCACCAGGCTATCACAGAACACGGCGCGGTCGACCTCCTGCAGGCAGATAAGGTCAGCGTTGTAGCCAGTGAGCTCCTTCTGGATCAGGTTCTGCCGGTAGTCGAGTTCCAGCGCGTAGGGCGCGCAGTACGGGTACAGCACGGTGCGCGAGAACTCGGTCTGCGCGTAGGTGTCGGCCAGGATGTTGTAGGATACCGTGCGCACCGACGCGTCGGCTGTCACCTTCTTGGTGTACAGGTGCCGGTGGTCGAAGGTACAGGTGCCGGGCCCCGCCTCCACCGGACACACGCTCTCCAGCTCGTGGCTCGGCCCGAAGCGCTGCCCGTTGCCCGGCGTGCACTGCAGCTTGAGCCGCAGCCCGACGTCCGCGTTGCTCGGCGTGTACACGCGCTGCTCCACGCCCGTCTCGGCCCACGTGAGAGTCGGCGCGGACGCGGCGCTGCTGTCCCCCGTCTCCGCGGCTCCGGGCCCGACTTCCTTGTACCAGCGGAAAACCGAGCTGGCGGGATCCCCAAACTCCAGGCTGAGCTTGGGGCACACCGGGAAGCCTGCCATGATGTAGCGCGGCAGCTGCAGCTCGGTGAAGGCGGGCGGGTTGCGCTCCACCTTGTACTTAACGTCGCCGATCTGCAGTACTGCGCCGTCCTGCCAGGCGTCCACGTTGAGCACGTCCTCCGCCACGGCCTCTTCCCGGTAGTACAGCCTCACCACCGGCTCACAGGCCGCGGGCGGCTCAGGCCCGGCGCCCAGCGCGCCGCCGCTCGACTGCGGCCGGGTCTTCCGGCTCTTCTTGGCGGTCGCCGCTTTCGCATGGCCCTTGAGGGCGTTGGTGGCAATGCGGCTGAGGGCCCGGCCCAGAGGCTCGCTCTGGTCGCGCTGCATGTTCTTGTGGCTACCATCGGCCAGCGCGAACGACAGGCTGAGCTTGGGCTCCGAGGGCACACAGCGCACCACCGCACGCTCCATCGTGCCCGCCGCCTCGTCGGCCGCCGCCTCGGTCCGGCTGCGCCGCCCCACCGCCAACCGGACCCCACGAAACGCGGCGCGGCCCGGGAGCCTCCACATGAACCTGGCGGCGGACCAGAGCCCGAGGAGTCCCCCTGGATCAAGCCGGACACAAACCCGCCTCAGCCACCGGCTCCCAAACCCATTCAGACCCAGAGACTTCCGGTTGGGGAGGCGGAGGCGCGCAGAATTCCGGACTCGCACTTTCGCATATATTTCTTTCATCTACCATAGGCATATTTGTGTTGAAAGTGCGGGCTAAGGGCGGGAAGGAAGGCTTACGAAACCGGAAGCGCCTGGGCGGTGGACGACTGCGGCGACCTGTCAGTCACTGCCAGCGTTCTCCACACAACGCCGGGGGCTGGACGACGGGCGGGCGTGGGCAGCCTCACCCTGGGGGCGGAGAAGGCGGCGGCCGCTTCCTCCGCCGCGTGCGCTCCTGTTTGCCCTCTTCCAGGTGTGGTTTGAGACGTGGACCTGAGTCTCTAGCTGGCGAGCCTGCGCGGCTAAGGTAGGTCTAACCTTGGAACTGGAAGCCGAAAGGAGAGGACAGAGGCACACGGTGAACCGACCCAGTGCAAAACAGGTTACCAAAGGCTGTTCGTGTTCATTAGTAAAGACTTAAGAGTACATTCAGCACATAGAACGCAGGACTAGGTTAAACCTCGAGTTAAGGAATTAAAAAGGTGACGAGCTTAACTGCCCCCCCCCATTTATCTGAAGTTCAAATTTAACCTGGACTCTTATATTTTATTTCTGTTTCTTTAAACAGAAATTTTCTTTGAAATACAGACTGGGCGTGGTGGCGCACACCTTTAAACCCAGCAGTCAGGAGGCAGAGGCAGGTGTGTTCGAGTCCAGCCTGATCTACACAGCGAGTTCCAGGTCAGCTAAGTCTACATAGTGAGTCACTGACTCAAAAAAAAAAAATTATAAAAATCTTGAAATATGACTGATCTTGGTTTATAGACGAAGTCTTGAAGGACTGGAACCGTAAGCCCTGGGGGGAGTCTCGTGTAAGAAAGAGTCTTCCACCGTGCTGAGTAGTGCATTCTCTTTTTTTATTTGTGGTGGTATTCCAACCAGAGCATCCGGAAGGCAGGGGCTCTACCACTAAGCCACATTCCCAGTTCCCCAAGTAGTGCATTTTAAACCCTGGGACCATCGAAAAAGGAAGGGTTAGAGAGAAAAGAAGAGGGTGGTGAAATACGACTTTCCTTCAGGCAAGCTGATCAAATTTGGTGACGGTCTTATTTTTTTTAATGTTATTTTTATTTTATGCATATGTGTGTATTGCCTGCATGTATGTTAAGTGCACTTGTGTTGTGCGATGCCTGCAGAGGGCAGAAGAGGGCATCGGATCCTCTGGAACTGGAGTTATGGAGGGTTGTTAGCCACCCTGTGGGCGCTGGGAATCTAACCTGGGTCCTCTGCAAGAACAACCAGTGCTCTTAACCACTGAACCATCTCTCCAGCCCCCTAGCCGAGAGTCTTATTCTTGATTTTGAGATATGTCATAGAATGTCACACCTGTCTTAGTTTTTTATTTGAACTTTAAAAAATATATATTTTCTTATTTTTATTTTATGTGTACACATGTATTGCCTGCATGTAGGGAAGTGCACCCGCGTCGTGCACTGCCCACGGAAGACAGAAGAGGCTGTCAGATCCCCTGGAACTGGAGTTAGGACAGTTGTTAGCTGCCATGTGGGTGCTGGGATTCAAACCCAGATCTTCTGCAAGAATAACCAGTGTTCTTAACTGCTGAGCCACCTCTCCAGCCTTATTTCAACTTTCTTTCTTTTTTTTCTTTTTTTTGAGACAGGGTCTCTCTGTAGCCCCAGCTGTCCTGGAACTCACTATGTAGACCAGGCTGGCCTTGAACTCACAGAGATCCGCCTGCCTCTGCCTCCCGGGTGCTGGGATTCAAGGCGTGTGCCACCACGCCTGACCCTATTTCAACTTTTAAAAACAAAATGTACACATTGCTGATGTACTGGTACACACCATGCCTGGGGAGGGTGAGCGCTCTGTGAAATCCAGGCAAGCCTTGTGTATATAGTGAATTCCAGGCCAGCTGGAGCTACAGAGACCCTGTGTCAAAAACAAACAAAAAATAGGCACATTGTGAAAAAAGGATCATTCCTACCCCTGACTGTTAGAAATACATAAATAGAAGCGTAGTATACTTGTGGCTTAGACCTTCCTCTTTTTTTTTTTTTTTTTTTTTTTTTTTTTTTTTTATTCTGTTTTTTTTTTTTTTTTTTTTTTTTTTTGTTCTTTTTGAGACAGGGTCTCCCTGTAGCCCCAACTGTCCTGGAACTCACTATGTAGACCAGGCTGGCCTTGATCACACAGAGATCTGCCTGCCTCTGCCTCCCGAGTGCTGGGACTACAGGTGTGCGCCACCATGCCCGGCTCAACCTTCCTCTTTTTTAAAACTTTTATTTCTTACTACATTTTTATATTTTTTGTGTGTTGTGGGGGGTGGATATGAGAAGGATGGCACATGCCACATCACTGTGTCAGAGGACTGTTGTCAGAGGATAATATTCAGGATCAGTTCTTCTGCCATGTGGGTCTCAGTAATCAAACTCAGGTTGTCAAAGTTGGAGGAAGTCACCTTTACCCACTGAACCATCTTGCAAGCCCTGTATTTACTTACTTATTTTTTTATTTATTTCATTTATTTATTTTGTCTTTTTTTGATACAGGGTCTCCTTGTAGCTCCAGCTGACTTCGAATTATATAGACCAGACTGGCCTTGAACTCACAGAGATCTGCCTGCCTCTACCTCCCAAGTGCTGGGATTAAAGGTGTGCACCACCATGCCCAGCTGTATTTACTTATTTATCGTGTGTGTGTGTGTGTGTGTGTGTGTGTGTGTGTGTGTGTAGGTCAGAGGACATCTTGAAGGAGTTGATTCTCTCCTACTATGTGGGTTCTGGGAATTTAACTCAGATTGTCAGATTTAGCAGCAAGTACCTTTACCTGCTGAGTCAATTGGCCAGCCTAGGCTTTTTTGGTCTTTTTGGGACAGGGTCTCCCTGTAGCCCCAGCTGTCCTGGAACTCACTATATAGACTAGGCTGGACTTGAACCCACAAAGATCTGCCTGCCTCTGCCTCCCAAGTGCTGGGATTAAAGGTGTACACCACCATGCCCGGATTTTTTTTTTTTAATCTTAATCATAACTTTTGTTAATTTTTTTTCAGGAGGTATTTTAAAAGTGTCACATCACTTAGAAAGTTTATTCTGAATTCCCAAGCTTGAAAGTAATACATAATAAATGCTGTTTGGAGCTATATTTTTTATGAGATTAATGTATAGCCCCATAAATTATCTAGTTGAAATGACATTGGGAAATTAAGCCAATAATATGCTTTCCCTGATATTTAGAAAGGGGGGGAGGCTAATGGGAATAATTTTATTCACTTGTTTTCTGTCCATGTCAAGAAAAACAAGCTAAGGGCTGGGGGCATAGCTTGATGACAGAGTACTTGCCTAGCATGTATGAGGACTTAGGCTTGATCCCCAGTACCAGAAGGAGCCTATGCAACTGGGGCAATAGCACAATTGGCAACATGTCTGCCATGAAAGAACGAGGACCCAAATATGAGCCTCAGAATGCAGGTGAAAATACCAGGTGTTGTAATCCCAGCTGTGGAATCGGATAGATGAATCAAGTCAATTGGGAGAAAGCACCAAGACACAGACAAAAACTCAGGCAGGATAGAGTTTGTTAGAGGAAGATCCCACAGATCAATTCCCTTCAGGGTAGGGAAATTGTCAGTCCATGGGTTGTGGGCTGGGGTCTTTATAGGGGGACTTCAGGGGATGCAGAAGGTGGGAACATGTTCTTAAAAATTAGGTGGAAAGGGGCGGGGTGGGGGGGTTACCAGAGCAGCTTCTGTTAAAACTGTGCCCTTCTGTCCTTCAGCCCGGATCTGAGTCAAAAGGTGTCTGTTTACCCTTTAAGATTATCAAAAGGAAAGCCTGCTGTGCTGAAGCAACTCCTTCAGTCTCTGGTCAAAAGGTGGAGTCTGTTTCTCAAAGGGAAAGCATGCTGCCTTTGGCCAAAAGGTGCAGAAAAGTCTGCTTCTCTTGACTTCCAAGCCATCATCTCATTCCTGCATTCTCAGGGGCTTGCAAACCCGTGGGGCCCTGCTGTATTGGGGAGGGAGTTGCTGTTAAATCTGAATGTAACAGATTCTATCCCAAGTGTAAGCTCCTGGACACTGAGAGGCCCTGTCTAAAAAAAGAGGTGAATGGTGCCTGAGGAGGAAAAGCTCTCGAAGTTGACATATGGCCTCCACATGCATGCGCACATATGTGCATGTACACCTACCCACATGTGTGCCCACACAGGCACATAAATTTTAAAAAATTATTTTTTTTGAATTATTTTTTCATTTATGTGTATGAGTGTATTGCCCACATATATGTGAATGCACCCATGTTGTGCAGTGCTGCAGAGGTCAGAACAGGGTGTCAGATTCCCCTGGAACTGGAGTTAAGGACAGTTTGTAGCCACCATGTGGGTGCTGGGAATTGAACCCAGGTCCTCTGCAAGAGCAGTTAGTACTCTTAACCACTGAGCCATCTCTCTAGCCCCAAGGCACATAAATTTAAGAACATATTGAAAGAAACTTTCAGAACTACTCAGCCTGGGGGCACACGCCTGTAACTCCAGTACTCAGGAGGATCATGTGTTCCAGACCAGCCTGGGCTATAGAATGCTGTCTCAAACAAAACAAAGGGAACATACTTTTGTCAATCAGAGTTATGTTTGACAGAGCTTTTTTAGTTTCATATCTATCTATAAATCATCTACATCTCTCTAAATATTCATGAATAAGGACTAGTTTCTTTTGATTACTTTCCCTATGATAAATGACATTGATAGTTAACCACACAGATATACTAATATGCTAATATTAGTATATACAGATATGCTAATACTCTGGCTTAAGATTAAAATGAAGCTATAATTTTGGGTGATAGCATTCAGCATTCAGAAGTTTGAGTAATATTTGGTGATACCACTTTGGTATCTCAGTGGTACAGTGCTTACCTAATGGACATGAGACACTAGGGTCAGTTCCCAGTACTGGAAAAAAAAAAAAAAAAGTGGGGATTAGCTTGTATTCAAAATAATTTACATTTGCCTTCTTTTTTAAAAAAAAAGGATCAGCTTTTTAATTTTGTTTTCCTCCCTTCCTTTTCTTTTTGAAACTGAATTTTACTATATAGCCCAGGCTTGCCTTTTAACTCACAAGCCTCTACCTCAATCTCCTCAGTGCTGGGATTACAGGTGTGCACAACCATATAAACTTCTCTTCTTGTAAGCTTTGAATTTTTAAAATACTTATAACAATTACATTATATATGCTATTTAATATATTTTATGATAGTACTCAAACTTTAGTTTGAAGAAAAATTTGAAGAGCCTATGTAAAATCTTACCTACGTTCATGTGATGTGAAATGGCTTAGCTCTTGGTACATGTGATGGTTAATTTTGGTTGTCAACCTTATACACTTGGAAAGAATTGCTTGTATTAGACTGGCCTGTGGGCATGTCTGTCAGGCATTTTCTTGATGGCTAATTGATGTAGGAGGGCCCATCCCTGGGCAGGTGGTTCTGGGCTGTATAAGAAAGGGAGCTAAGCAAGTCAGGAGGAAGCAAGCCAGTAAGCAGTGTTTCTCTGTGGTCTCTACTTCAGTCCCTGCCTCTTGAGTTCCTGCCTTGGGCTCCTTTGTTGGATTGTAAAATGTAAGATGAAATAAACCCTTTCCTCCCCAAATTGGTTTTGGTCAGTATTTCATCACAGTAACAGAAAGCAAACTAAAATACTGCCAGGCCTGACCACTTGAGTTTAATCCCTGGAACCCATGTAAAGGTGGAAGGAGAAAACATTGTACAACAGAGTTGTCCTTTGGCCTCCACCAGCAAGGTGTGTTCAAATGCATGTACACCTCATGCACACAGTTAAGACATCCAATTTTGAAGCCATACAGAATTCTTAAGCACATTTCAATATCCTGTAGTCCCACTTTAAGTTTTGAAATGAATGGTGCATAGTATGAAGCATGCTGAATAAATTCCCTTAGCATCTCAGCAGTTCTCTTGTAAAGAAGAAAGTCGTATATATTTGTTATTGGAGAATTATTTTTTGGTATTTTAATTTCTGATACAGTATCTCAGTCCAGACTGGTCTCAAACTCTCTGCCCCTTCCCTCCTATGGAAAGTTCATTTGTGGTGATTGGAGCAAGCAGGTAAATCCCAGCTTGAGAAGAAGGCATCCGTCCACTGCTTGCCAGTCAGAGGACAAGTCCATACAACAGCTATAAATTAAGTTTAGGCAATTTCTTTAAAAGCGTAAGATCTATCAAAATTTTAGCTGGTGTGGGGCATGCTGGCACACGCCTTCAGTCCTAGCACTTGGGAGGCAAAAAGCAGGTGCATACCTGTGAGATTGAGGTCAACCTGGACTACATAGTTCCAGGCCAGCTAGGGCTACAGGGAGTCCTGTCTCAAGGGAGAAAACGGTTCTGGTGAGTGGACAGCTAGGCAGCGGACACCCTGTGAACAGTACTCAAGAAATTCTGAGCAAGTATAAGGCTATGTGCTGAAACCTGACCCTCAGAATACTTGTAGTCTGTGGGGAAGATTCAGAACCATACAGTAGTCAGTGAGGTGTAAACCTGATCAGGGGAACACAGGTTCTAAGAAGTGCATCAGATGTTGGGAAGGACTGTACATGGGTGGGGTGGGGGTTGGAGTTCACCAATGTGAAGACAGGACCAGCATCTGTGATTCAGCTTTCCAAAAGACTGCTCTGGGGCAAGGCCAGCATTCACAACCAGACTCCTGAAGGACCATACAGAGGTATGAACAGCATTGAGACTTGAGCTGTAAAAGGCACCTACTGACTGTACCACATATGTAGCCTGATTTCCCAAACTGTGATCAGGACATAATATCTTTCATACCTAAACCCCTGATGGACTGCCCAGAGATGTGACCAGGGTTTGAGATTAGCCTTTGGAATAGCCTGGAGTAGGACAGGCATCTGGGAGCCAGGGATGGAATGCTGAGAGATTCAGACTGCATCAGTATCAATACCCCCAATCCAGCTCTCTCCTCTTCACATTTAGTCCTCCTTTACTTAGTACCTGCTGTCAGCTCTGTTCTGCTCTGCTCTTGTCCTCTTTCTACCTTTCCTGCCCCCTCCTATTCTTCCCTTTTTCTTTTTCTTTTTCCTTTTCCTGATGACCATAGGCTGGCCTGCTTTATGGGGTCTGTGTCTCAGCCTCCTGAGAGCTGGGTCTGTTTTAGATAACATGATTGCATTCCTCTACCTCTCTTCATTCCATTTTTAGCCCAAACTGTCTCATTTCATCCTCATTGTCCCTTATATTTATGTTTCCTTCCTCCTCTTTTTCTCTTACCAACCCAACACTAATCACTAGTCTTTCTCTGCTTCTTCTCCAGTCCACTCATATCCACAGTATATTAATGCACACAGTACTATCAGTGTTCCTTTTTTTTTTTTTTTTTGTAGGAACACTTTGTCTCTATGTAGCCATGGCTGCCCTGGAACCTGGTATGTAGACCACCCTTGAACTCAGAAATCTGTCAACCTCTAGAGAGGCCTTCTGAATGCTGGGATTAAAGACATGGGCTGCTGATCCCAGCTCCTTAAAGTGATTGGCATTCAGGGGTGATCTTTTATTTGATTATCATTGTATTTTCATTAATAGTGGTTATTGCAGACTATTCATTCAAAAATTAGGTGGAGCATGACACAGGTGCACTCACATACATGGAGGCAATACACATACACATAAAATAACTAAAAAATATTTTAAAAGGTGGCAAGTGATAGAGGAAGACACCCAACTTGACCTTTGGCCTCCACATGTGCACATACATGTACTACACATGGACACACCAAAGCATAATTTTTAAAAATTCAATCTCGAATAACAGTATACCTTAGAGTCTTGGAAAAACAAGAACAAGCCTAACCAAAAAGCAATACGTGGAAAGAAATTATTGGGATTAGGGAAGAAATTAGTGAAATAGAAAAATATTTAAATCCAATGCATCAGTGAAACAGTTTGTTCTTTGAAAAGAGAAACAAGACCAATACTTAGCCATAGAGAATGAGAAAACCCAGATTAATAAAATTGGAGATGAAAGGAGAAACAACAGTTACCAATTCAGAAAATTATTAGGACATACCTTAAGACTTTCAGGCCGGGCATGGTGGCGCCCAGGAGGCAGAGGCAGGCAGATCTTTGTGAGTTCGAGGCCAGCCTGGTCTACATAGTTCCAGGATAGCTGGGGCTACAAGGAGACCCTGTCTCAAAAAGACAAAAAAAAAAAAGAATGTATTTCACTAAATTGAAAAATCTAGAGGAATTGGATCTGTATATGAACTACTAAAATCAAACCAAGATAAACATCTGTAAGGGCTTGAGTATTTAGCTCAATGGTAGAGTTATTACCTAGTGAGTACAAAGCCCTGGGATTGATCCCCAGCTCTAGAAGAAAAAAAAGTTGTCTGTAACAAGCAGACAACAAAAAGCCACCTCCCAACTAAGAAAAGTTCAGAAGGATGGAGATAGGTGGATCATGGGCCTAGTTGACCAGCCAGCCTAGCTGAAGTGATGAACTTCAGTTTCAGTCAGAGACCCCATCTGAAAGAAGGTAGAGTTTGATAGAGCAGGACACCTGATGTCCTCTTTTGGCCTTTGCTAGTGTTCATAGATGCACACACACTTCTAAAATGATCTAGGCCCAGATGAATTCACTGCTGAATTCTATCATGATGTTCAAGAACATCAGTGCTTCTCAAATTATTCCATAAAATAGAAAAAGGATGCCATCAAACTCTTTGCAAAGCCACTATTGCCCTGATTACCAAACCAGCTAAAGACACAATAACAATAAATTATAACTCAATTTCCCTGATGACCATAAATGCAAAAGTTCTCAATAAAGTATTTGCAAACCAAATCGAAGAAGACAAAAGATCAGTGAACAAAAGGTCACAACATAGTCAAGTTGGCTTTATTCCAGAGATTTCAGGCATGTGTTAACATACATAAATCGGTAAACTTTTTAAATTACATAGTTGGACTCAAGCACAGAAATCACATGGTCATCTCAATAGACACAGAAAAGGCCTTTGACAAAAGCCACCAAATTTCGTGATGAAAGCCCTGACAAAAGTAGATACAGAAGGCACATATATGACAGGCCTATAGCTAACACACTGAATGGAGAAAAACTCAAAACACTTCCACTAAAGAACAAGACAAGGATGTCCAGGTTCTCTAGTTTTTTCTATATTTTTAAATTTGTATGTATGTGCTTGCTTGTCTGTGTGTCATGTGCATGTAGGTGCCCATGGAGGTCAGAAGGGGATGACATTAGATCCCCTGGAACTGGAGTTAGAGGCAATAGTGAGCCACCTGTTGTGGGTGCTGGGAACTGTACCTGGGTCTTCTGCAAGATCAGCAAGTGCATTTAACCACTGAGCCATCTCTCCATCCTCTCCTTTCTCTTCTCAACACAATGCTTGAAATTTTGGCTACAGCAGTAAAAGGAAAGAAAAGAGATACAAATAGGATAGAAGTCAAAGTATCCCTATTTGCAGATGATTTGAGACCCTGAAGACATCACCAGAAAACTATTAGAGCTGGTAAGTACTTTAGGCAAGGTGACTGGGTGAGATGGTACATGCTTTTTATTGCATCACTCAGGAGGCAGAGACAGATAGATTGCTGTGAGTTCACGGCCACCCACAGCTACATAATGAGGCTTTGTCTCAAAAACTAAAGAAAACACACTTTAGGCAAAGTAGCAGGATAAAAAAAGTAACAACAAAAAAATCAGTAGCCTTCTTATCTACCAATAACAAAAAAGGCTGAGAGAAATCGGGCTGAGAAATTTTGCCTCAAAAATTTAAAATAAAAAAATCTAGTAATAATAACCTAACCAAGGAAGTGAAAGACCTCTATAATGAAGACTAAAATACTGAAAAAAGAACTGGACACTAGAAGATGGAAAGACCCTCCAGTGTGTACAGATTGGAAAAATGCACATTGTGAAAATGACTATCCTAAAAGCAATCTACAGATTCCATACAATCCCAATCAAATTCCAGCATTGCTCGTCACAGAAATAGAAAAGCCTTAAAATTCATATGTAAGCACAAAAAACCCTCTCCAGCCAAAGCAATCCCAAGTAAAAAGCATAGTCCTGACTAGAAGATACACTACATAGTCATAATAACAAAAGCAGCGTGGTACCCCATTCAGAATGGCAATCATTAAAACGACAAGAAATGCTGGTGAGGCTATGGACAAAGGGGAACCCTACTGCTGATGGGAATGTAAATTAGTGCAGCAATCGTGGAAGTCAATTTGGAGGTTTAAAAAAAACCTAAAATCTGTGTGACCCAGGTATACCACCTTTTTGTGTGCGTATGTGGTGTATACATGTACTGTGTTTGAGAGTGCATGCCTATAACTTGTGTGAAGAGGTGGGGGGAGATTTGGGGGTCTTCCTCTGTTACTCTCTGCTTTTGTTCTCTTCAAGGTCTCTCTGAACCTGGAGCATGGAGGTTGTTTGATTGATTGTTTTAAGCTAGGCCGGCTGGGCAATAAGCCCTACAAGTCTTCCTGTCTCCATGACCTCCACCCCCTATTGCTGAGGTTACAGATGTGCATGGTTGGGGATTCAAACTCAGGTCCTCGTGCTTTCCCAGCAAAGGCTCTTACTCTCTGAACCATCTCCCTTAGCCCCACTCCTGGGTTTTTACCCAAATCCATATATCACAGCTTAGTTGCACATCGATGTTTATTATATCACTGTTCACAGTATTTAAATTATGGGACCAAATGACAGAGGGATTCCTGGAGAAAACGTGGTATGTGTACACAACGGAATTTTTTTTCCAGTCATAGAGAACAATGAAGTCATGTCATTAGCAGGACAATGGATGCAGCTGAGGATAATCATAATGAATTAAACCAATCCCGGAAAGACATATATCATGTTTTCTCTCATTTATGATTTCATATAGAAAATAATATACGTCTATCATGAACATAGTACTAACAATATCTAGGGGGACAAAATGGACTAACAGGAGGGGGAGGGACAACAAAAGGAAGGGCAAAGGGCTTGAGGGAATAGGCTCAATGTGCAATATAGACTTGTATGAACATTTAAATAAAGCTGGCAAGATTCACCAGTAGGTAGAACTGCTTGCTACTTGGCCTGATCTAGGGTTTGATCTCCAGGACCTACATGGTAGAAGGAGATACCCAAATCCCACAGATTATCCTCTGACCTCCACACATGTACATGTGCACATGTATGTGCATACACACAACAATGGATGAAGGTAATGGAACAAATGAAAAATGTTAAATAAGAAACAGTTGACTTTTTGCAGAAATTTACAAACCAATCCTAAAATGTATATTGAGATGCAAAGGATATACAATAGAAGAACACTAAAACAGTCCCGAAACAAACCCTTGGGATTACATTATAGTCAAGTGATTTTGTGTGTGTGTGTGTGTGTGTGTGTGTGTGTGTGTGTGTGTGTGTGTGTGTGTGTGTGTGTGTGTGTGTGTGTGTGTGTGTGTGTGTGTGTGTTTGGGGGGGGGGTTTGTTTTGTTTTTTTGGAAATAGGGTCTCACCATAATGTCCAAGTTGGTCTTGAACTCATGCTCAAATGATCCTCCAACTTCTGCCTCCCAAGTAGTTGAAGCTATATGCACCACCATCTCTGGTTATCAAGTGGTTTTTTTTTTTAAGGGTTTATTTTTATGAGTATTAATGTTTGCCTGCATGTGTGTATATATACCACATGAATGCCTGGTACCAAAGGAAGGCATCAGATCCCATGGAACTGGAGTTTCAGACAGTTGTGAGCTTCCATGTGGGTCCCGGGTCCTCTGAAAGAGCAGCCAGTGCTCTTACTGCTGAGCCATCTCTCTAGTCCCCATCAAGAGATCTTTTTAAAAGAAAGGTGCCAAGGCACATATTAGTGGGGACAATCTTTTCAGCAAATGATACTGGATCATTTGTGCATTCTTATGGAAAAAATTAACTTGGATCCATACCTGTAAACATCTACAAAAGTTAACTGAGTAAAATGTAAAATTAGAAGAAAAAAATCTTCATGGACTTAACCTGTCTTTTGTAGAAGACCTCAAAATCACTATTTTTAAAAATACAGATACATCTGGGCTTTATCAAAGTTAAAATTGTTTGCTTTTCAAAATCACCATTAAGAAAAGGCTAGGACAGGGGCTGGAGAGATGGCTCAGCCATTAAGAACACTGGCTGTTCTTGCAGAGGACCCAGGTTCAATTCCCAGCACCCACATGTGGTTAACAACCATCCGTAACTCCACTTCCTTGGGTACCCGTGTCCACTTTTGACCTTCAAGGGCATTGAACTTGCAGACATGCAGGCAGTACACTCATACACATAAAATATTAAACTGAGGGGCTGGAGATTTGGCTCAGTGGTTAAGAGCACTGACTGCTCTTGCAGAGGACCCGGGTTCGATTCCCAGCACCCACATGGCAGCTACGAGCCATCCTTAACTCCAGTTCCAGGGGAATCCAAAGCCCTCTTCTGACCTCTGCAGCATTGCACAACACGGGTGCACTCAAATACATGCAGGCAATACACTCATACACATAAAAATAATAAACTAAACTGGAGAGAGACAGAGAGAGAGAGAGAGAGAGAGAGAGAGAGAGAGAGAAAGAAAGAGGACAAATACAGACCAGGAGCAAATATATTTGTAAATTATATGACTTGTATCCAGAAGATGTAAAGAACTTTTTTTTTTTTTTTTTTTTGTCTTTTTGAGATAGGATCTCCCTGTAGCCCCAGCTGTTCTGGAACTTACTATGTAGACCAGGCTGACCTCAAACTTATAAAGATCCACCTGCCTCTGCCTCCCAAGTGCTGGAATCAAAGGTGTGTGCTACCACGCCAGGCATAAAGAACTTTTTGTTTGTTCTTTGAAATGGTCTTGGTCTTCCGATTGCCCTAGCCGGCCTGGAACTAACTGTTAGACCAGGCTGGCCTTGAATTCTCAGAGATCTGCCTGTCTCTGCCTCCTGAGTGCTGTGTGTACCACCATACCCTGCTATATAAAGAACTCTAAAAATGCAATGTCAACAAGCTAAATAATCCAGTGTGGTAAGATGGCTCAGCTTATAAAAGATTTTTCCACAAAAGCTTAACAATGTGAGTTCAGTCCCTGGAACCTACCTACATAAAAGTGGAAGGAGAGAACTGATTACACAAAGTTGTCCTTTGGCCTCCACAGATGTCCCATGGCATTGCCCCCTGTCTGCCATCATACACACATATAATGATTTTTTTTCAGTTAAATAATCCAATATTTTTAAAGTTTTAGCATTATTTTCAATGTGTATGAATGTTATGCCTGCATGTATGTAAGTGTACCCATATTGTGCAGTGCCCATGAAGAACAGAAGAGGGCATCAGGTCTCCTGGAGCTGGAGTTATAGTTATTAGCCATCATGTGGGTGCTGGGATTTGAACATGGGTCTTCTGCAAGAGCAGCCAGTGCTCTTAACCACTTAGCTATCTCTCCAGTCCCTGATCCAGCTTTTTAAAGTGACAAAAGGTTTGAATAGATATTTAACTTTCAAAAGACTTTTAAAAAAATCCTTCTGAGACAGGTGATCTTAGGATGATCTCCCTAGATTATTGTGTGCTTCCCAATGACTTGAATTATATCTACAAAATCTGTTCAGTGCATTACTAAATTAGTGTTTGAATAACTGAGGTGTGTGCATCCTATGGAAAAATTGTTGCCTTCCTTTTAATCCTTGTAGTTTGGTCTCACCAAATTAGCATTCCCCAAACCATCACATACACATTAAAGTTTTCCATAGATAGATATTTTGCTTTAAAAAACTATGGGAAGTTTTATTGTTCATTCTCTCACTGAAGTCACCACTGTAAGGGACTAAATACATAATAAGCAAACACTGAGAGTTGAAGATTACACACTTCTGCTGCTTCTTGGTCTGGCAGGAAGGCTTTATTTTTTTAACTCCAAACAGGGCCCCTTCAACTGACCTGTTGAGAACCACATAGCCCTGGACAGATCTCAGCTTGGAACTGTGACCTATCAGCCTTCTCATCTTTCAGTTGGCCAATCCGAAGTGAGGGGAAGGGAAACCAGTAAAACCCTTAAAACCTGGGGCAGGAGGCCAAATTGACTTTTGGTTTCTGAGTCCCCTCTCCACTTGTGGAGAGCGTCTCTATGTGTAAATGCATGTATGTATGTTTGTATCATCTTTCAATAAAAATTTGCCCGTTGCTCTCTGCTGGTTTGAGATTTTTCTTGCCTTTTAATTTTTTTAACTGGCCGAGAAAATTAACCTGACCCCCTAGATGGTGACCATGCAAGACCCCTGGACTGATAATGTGGCTGTAAGAACACATACAAGGCACCTACTGTGTGCAAGACAGTAGTATAGGATGCATCCTCATTAAAATTCTGACGTGTTGGCTGGCACTTAAAAGATGCTCAGAGGTTTCTGGAATCAATCAACATATTGCCAGGAAACTGCAAAAACAAAACTTTAGATGGGAGATCTGCTCCAGGCTGGCCAAGCATCCACTCTGAAGCAACTTGCAGTCTGCTGTGTCTCCTTTACTCCCAGGCTGGGATGAAGGAGGATGTTCCCAAGAAAGACTGTTGCCAAGCTGTTCTGACAGGGAAAGCAGAAAATCGGCACTACTGCATCTCCGAAACCCTGGAAACCCTAACCCCTCTACTGACTGAATAAGGGAGGACCCCTACAACCATGCAAGTAGGAGAAAGGGCTGTACCTCCCAGAATTGATGAAGAAAATATACTCAGGCAAGAATAGTAGGCCTTTGGAAAAAACAGACAGGGTCCTGGAGGGAGGAAGCACCCAAGCTTAGTGCCCCTGTTCCTAGCCCAGCCTGGACATTGAAAACCACCACAGAATGCAATTGCTCAGGACCCTGGAGAGAAGGCTGTAGTTAGCTGGTGGGGTACAAGGTACAGAGTGTGGCAGGAAACGGACAAACCAGAGATCATAATGTTAAACCAGATTCAGACATATATCATGTTTTCTCATGTGTAGAGTGTTGATTTAAAATATACTTAGTGACAAAAAAGCAGAAAGGGGTCTCAGGTGGAGGGAAGGATCCAGAAGGAAGAGGAATTGGAGAGGACAGTAAGAGGGTGAATGAGAGCAAATAATAAATATGTATGGAAATCTCTGTGAAACCCATTATTTGTTAGGCTAACTAAAAACAAAAACCAAACATCACCAGGGCTTATTCATCCCCCACAATCTTCCTGTAGAGTGCTGTTTGGGTGGAATACACACTGGGATTTCAAACGCAATATTTTCTCCTCAAGCATAGTCACAAAGTTTCCACACCTCAACCTATTTGATTTTTGGTAAGGATTTCCTGAAAGTGTTGTATAAACAAAGCAAATATAGAAACCAGATAGATTATATTGGTGCTTAGTTACAGTAGTTACAGGAAGTCAGTATGGGGACAGGTGAAGACTTGTTTCTCCACTGAGAATGAGTATTTATATAAACCTATGTGTTTTCCAATGGATCCAAATTTCCATGTTTGCCGTCTTCCACAATTTGAAGATCGTAATTTCCTGGACCCCTTCCAAGGTAAGGCAGTTCAACAATAAATCAGCAACTAGCCTTCCATTCATTTGAGTGAAAAATTGGTGTAACCTGCAATCCTAAATCTGACCTAGTTCAGCAACTGTCTCTTCGAGCAACTTTCATCCAACCCTTCTAAGCTGCCAGGACTGTTTCCATGGTGACAACGTTGTTTCCATTCCTTTGGTGACCGCCCTTCTCTGGCTAATCGACTGGAGCCAGTGTGGTACTGGAGGTTTCACCCTTCGTTACCCTCCGCCTTTTCCCTGGGGGAGAAACTCTGACTCTGTCTGCGTGACCAAGAGGACAATCAGATAGGTACCAATCCTCTGCATCTTGTGTCCTTTTCACTCCAGGTCATTATAATTTGGGTGCCAGCAGAAATATTATTTCAAGGAAGGAGTCTCCAAATCCTGTGGGCATTTGGGGCAAAAGTAGTTGATAGCACAGTTACATTGTTGAACATTTACATGATAGTTTACATCAGCTATGCATTGAGTATGAGTACTCCTGTGGTTCATTAACATCACTTTCTAGAACATTAGCAAGACTAAGACACAGTATTGTTTTAAAAATGTTAATGATGTTAAATACCAGTTTTGGGGAGAAGGGCATTCTTTCTTAACTAGATTTTGTTTTGATTTTATCTAGAGGAAAAAAATGAACCCAAGATTTCAGAGCTGAAGGGAAATTTAGAGAGCACCTAAGTCAGTTATTTTAGTCCCTCAAGGGAAAATTTCTTCATAGTAAATGGTTGGTAGATCTCTATCTGGAATACCTGCCCACTTAGCTCAGCTGTCATTCTTTAACCATTATCATCCTTGGGAACAAAATCTGAAAAGGTATGGAATTTTTTTTGATACTGATGTGTAAGATGCATTATGAATATACTGAGAACTTGCTTTTACAATAATGGCTACATGAACTTTTTCTCTTCAGAGTATAGAATATTTTAATCTTTAGGAGACCGAGATGTCAGATCCTAACAAAACTGCCATTGCGACAGAAAAGGATGCTTTGAAGTTGAAGTTGCCCCCGATTGTTTGTCCCCCAAAAGACATAGGGGTTGACACAGCAAAACAAAGTGAGCTGCTGAAGTACAGACAATCCAAGGAGCAGCAAAAGAAAATTAATCAGTTGGTGTAAGTAGCATATTTGCAAATACTTTTTGCTTGGAATTCAACCGAAATCATTAGTGTTCTAGATTCATACATTTTTTTAAGCACATAAGTTGTTCATGTGTGGAATACTAGTTAATTAGAAAAGCAAGTGAGACTTGTAATAGCAGCAGACACTGTGCAGTGCTTGCTGGTCCATGCATTACCTTCACTTCTCACAGCAGCTCTGTAAGGTAAACACCATTGCTAAGCTCTATTTTTTTTTTTTTTAAATAACCAAACTAAGGAGATAATTCATCCCAGCTCATATATCTGGGGTTTGGACCCAAGTGGTCTGGTTCTGACATTCAAGTAACCTCGCTATTTTGTCTCTCATTCTATTATAACCATACCGATCTCTGAAAGTAAGACCAAGTAAATAGGGAACCACAAACATTTGGAAATAATAAACTAAAACATCCTTCAACTACAAGTATTAAGTTTCTTCTGTACAAAATGAAATAGTCCAACCTTACCCCCCCCCCATGTAGTACAAATTTAAACTGTTTAGGTACAAGCTACCAAAGGCTTTTATAATGGTAATTCCATTGAATTCAACAGTTCCGGAGAATTTCCTAGGTACCTGACTCTTAAAAAGAAGAAAAAGACATGAATCTTGTCTTCAAAATTCCAACCCAACACTGAACAACAAAATGGGAAATTTCTCTCTGGTGGATTCCTGCTTCTCTTTCTACATTGTTTCCTTTCTTGGTCAACTTTTTTATAAATATTTTTGCAACTGACCTAAATTCTACTGTCTCATTGTTGATGATCATGTCGTCAATATACTCATTTAATTTTGAAAATTTTACTTTCTTTACACTTAAAAAGGTCTGTTAAACTTAGATTTACATTTTGTATTAGCTCATCAATTACTATATTTAAACCTAAATTTATAAGGGATATTAACTAATATGTGCTTTACTCCCTTCACCCTTTAAAAAAGATTTGTTTTTATTGTGTGTGTCTGTGTGACTTTATGTGTATATCTGTACATTTATGCAGGGGCTCTTAGAGACGAGAAGAAGGCATCAGATTCCCATGGAGCTGTTGTTACAGGTGGTTGTGAGCCACCTGGTGTGGGAACCAATTTCTGGTCCTCTGGAAGAGCAGCAGGCACTCTTCACTGCTGAGCCAATCTCACTATCCTCTTAGCCCTTTCATTCTGAGTGTTTTAGTAGACTTAGAAGAGAGTTCTCAAGGAGTTAGACTATTCTAACTTTAAAGCTTTTCATTATTTCACATTGTCATGGACTACCTGCAGTTCCATGAATATACTATACTTTTCTCAATTAAAAAATATGCTCTGCAGCTAAAGTTTAGTTTATGGATCACCTTATCTAGAAAGCCTTCAACTCCCTTTCATGTTTCTTTAATCTTTCTACATATTTTTCTTATATAATTTTACTTGCAGCTATTAAGTACCTGCTGTTGTACACTGTGATTGTTAGAGCATAAAAAACAGGAAAGGACTGTGGCTTTATCAAGTTTGTGTGCCAGTGGGATGAGACTGATAGTAAACAAGTAAGGAAATAGGAGTTATGTGGTGGGTGCTTTGAAGAAATAAGATAGTGGAAACCAGGAATGGTGGTACATGCCTGAAATCTCAGCTCCAAGGAAGCTGAGGCAGGAGGATTGTGAGTCCAAGGCCAGCCTGGGCTACATAGTGAGTCCCTGCATGAATGAATGAATGAATGAATGAATGAATGAATGAAATGAGCCGGGTATGGCGGCACATGCCTTTAATCCCAGCACTTGGGAGACAGAGGCAGGTGGATCTCTGTGAGTTCGAGGCCAGGCCAGGCTGGTCTACATAATGAGTTCCAGGTCAGCTGGGGCTACAAAGAGACCCTGTCTCAAAAAGACAAAATAAATAAAAAGAAATAAGATACCATGGTAGTCAGTATCAGGGAGGGTGTCTCCAGGAATACCACAGAAAAGGCTTGTGGAGATAATGAATCAAGTAGAGATTCAAAGAATGGGAAGAAGCCTGCCACTTAAATGAACAGGAGAAAATCATTCTAGGCAAGGGGAGAACAACCACAAAATCCCTGAAATATGAACACTTTCAGTGTATCCTTGCAGTTGACAGCAGCCAATGTCACAAGAGTATCACAAGCCTGGGGAGGCTGGTACAGGTGAAAACAGGAAAATGGAGCCAACTGTGCAGGACTCCATAGGACATAATGAAGAATTCAGAATGTTTTATAATGCAGTGGATATTTGTTAAAAATGTTCTAAACAGGAAAATGACATGAAATCTGATTTACTTTTTTATTTTATTTTTTGTGTTTGAGACAGGGACTCCCTGTACTCCAGCTGGCCTGAAACTACTAGACCAGGATGACCCCAGTCTCACAAAGATCTGCCTGCCTCTGCCTCCTGGGTGCTGAAATTAAAGGTGTGTGCCACCACACCCAGGGAAATATGACTTACATTTAAAAGATGTTCTGGCTATTAAGAATGGACTGAGGTGGTGGGAGACTACAGGTCAGATGTTATCAGCAGCATAGATAAGACTGTACACAGGTTTACATAAGGCTAGAGACAGTAGATGGGAAGTCACTAAGACTTGTTTTTGGATTGGCTTTTATAGGTATGTGGTTGGCAGTATCATTTATAGAGAACTGAAAGTCCAGGAGATGGAGGGGGAGGATACTAAAAACTCCTTTGGAGAGTACTTATGTAATAATGTGTTATTAAATTTAAATAATTTAAAATTTAAAAATTTATGTGTGTGCCACACATGTGCAGGTACCTACAGAAGCCAGAAGAGGGCATCAGATCCCCTGGAGCTAGAGTTATAGGTGGTGGTGAACCACCTGACATGGCTGGAAATTGAACTCGGGTCCTCTGCAAGGGCAGTATGCCCTATTATCTACTGAACCATCTCCCAAGCCCTGTTAACCTTCTTTTTACTATTTAGTTTGAGACAAGTTATCATTAAGTTGCCCAGGTTGGTCTTGAGTTTATTCTGTAGCCCAGGTAGGCCTTGAACTTGTGATCCTCCTACCTTAGACTTGTAATTCTCCTACTCTAGCCTCCCAAGCAGCTAGGATTACAGGCCTGTACTATCAGACCCAGTTTAGATTATTTCTAAAGCAAAAGAAAATAGTTGAAATTGCTAGGTAGAAGGAAATGAGGTAATAGGGAAAGGGAATTGAAATTAAGAAGAGTGAAGACCTAGGGCTAAGACTTTGAGGAATTATATTTAAATGTTGTGTGGAAAAGGATCACCCAGCAAATAGACTATGTATGATCAATGAGGGAGGAAGAAATGCAGAAGAGGGGGCTGGAGAAATGGCTCAGTGGTTAAAGCACTTGCTGCTCTTACAGAGGGAGGACCTGGGATTCAGTATCCAACACCCAAATCTGGCAGTTCCCAACCATCTATAACTCCAGTTCAAGGGGATCCAATGCCCTCTTCTGGCCTCCATGGGCACTTGCTTACATTTGATACACATACAAATGCTCAGCTGTATACACACACACACACACACACACACACACACACACACACAATAAAATAAATGCTAAAAAAAGAAATGCAGAAGAACAGAGGATGTCATTGCATAGTGCGTTGCTGCTTTGTTTTGAACTGTATTTTCTTCTGCTTTACTCTGACATGAAAGAGATTGCAACACAAAGCACGCTATTGTTGTCAAACAGATGAATGAATTAATTTTTAAAAAGAAATAGTCAGGCATGATGGTACATGCCTGTGATTTCAGCACTTAGGAAGCTTAGGCAGGAAGATTGATGCAAGTTGAAGACCAAGCCAGAGCTACGTAGCAAGACTCTGTCTTGAAAACAACACACACACACACAGAAAAAGAAAAAGTTTGTGTTGTTGTCCTTTATATGGGTCTATAAAGAGTATCACTTTCATTTGCTGCTTAATAAAATATACTGCCTTAAAATTTCCTGAAACACAGTACTACATTAATAATAATGAAATTAGAATTGCCATGTGTTTCTTTGAAAAAAAGACTTTGGAGTAAAAATTCTCTGGCTCCTAGGTATTTCTGGTGCTTGCTCTATGGTGGCTATGGTTCATGTGACTCCAGATTGTTTCCTTGTCTTCCTCAGTTTTGATGGAAGGTCAGCTGAAAGAAAGAGGGAAGCCTTTGTGAAGTCTTCCAGAGGTGTTTCTTAATACAGGGTAAAGGGAAGCCTTCTCTGACATGATGGCATTTGGACAGAGATGACTTAGTCTGTATCAGGCTTAATTTTTGTACTATCAGTAAATTATAACTGGAAAACAATTTTATTTTTAGTTTCACCCTTTTATAGTACCCTTAAATAATTTTTTTTAAGGTCTCATTGGTAATGACCATTAGGATTTGTTTCTCATAGAGAGTTCAGTCAGAGGTAGAGTCTACCTGTAATTCCAACATTCTGGAAAGCTAAGGCAGTAGTATTGCTACAAGCTGAAGACCAAACTGGACTACATAGTGAGGTCAAGGCCAACCTGGATGAGGTCCTCTCTCAACATCCCTGATTAAAAAAAAAAAAAAAGGAAAGAAAGATAAAAAGCTCTTGACAATATCTTCTTTCAGTATAGATGATAAACATGTCCAACTTAAAGTGTTGTTAATAATTAATGCTAATTTTATCTTGAAGAATCATACATTTTTCTAACCATAAATTTCAGAATTGCTGGAGTCAAAAAGAATCTAGACAAAACACTGGATAAAAGAATATCTCCATTACCAGAGCCAGATTATCCTTCAACTGTAAGTTTGCTTCTTAGAACTTTACCTTATGCCATTTTAATTCTTAAATCAATATCAATAATATATATGTTTTAAAAGAACATATATATTAAATAAATATATTTTATTTGATTACAAAATTTGGAACATCATCTTTGATTTGTCTTTTGTTTTGTTTTTGACAGATGACCAGTGAAACTAAAAAAAAAGGAGTAAGTTGGGTTTTCTTGTTTTGAAAATGGTCCAAGAAATATTACAAAGTAGTTTCTTCTAAGACCACCATCTAAGTACCATCCTAGTTAACAAAAAAGTTTATAAACAGATGTTTGTTTCTCTACCTAAAGGAGCAAGGCTGTTATGGACAGCAAATGTAGTTTTGTTTTGTTTTTGTTTTTGTTTTTTGGTCTTTTTGAGACAGGGTCTCCCTGTAGCCCTAGCTGTCCTGGAACTCACTATGTAGACCAGGCTGGCCTTGAACTCACAGACATCCACCTGCCTCTGCCTCCCGAGTGCTGGGATTAAAGGCATGCGCCACCATGCCTAGCAGCAAATGTAGTTTTTAAGAGCTATATTTTTGTTGCCGACTATTATTTGAGGATTAGTTCTCATTCTGAACTATTGAAAAAATATTCAAACTTTCAGCTATAAAAAGAACATATATGTTGGGCATGGGTGGCACATGCCTTAATATCAGCCCTCTGGAGGCAGAGGCAGGTGGATCTCCATAAGATTGAGGCCAACCTTGTCTACATGGTAACTTCCAGGTGGTACTAGGGAGACCCTGTTCCTTCTGCTCCCCCCAAAAAACCCCAACAACAACAAAATGGCACATATTTCTCTTGTGAAATCAGGATAACAGTTTTCCTGAAATAGAGATGATACGTATGCACTTAAATACTTATTGGAAAGTATTGTATGCTACCTACATGCTAGATGCTAGAGATTTTCTTTTGAAGACACTGACTACATGGGTGACAACATGGGGCTATAAAGTAACTGGTAAACAAGAGGACAGCATGCCAACTTTATTTAATATCAAAGGATGCATACTATTTTTGGACCTGATTACATATATGAGGAAATTATGAATCATATTTTCATATGGGCCTGTAAGCTTTCTAAGCCCATTGAGAGTTTCTTTGCTGACAGAACCTGAAGATAATTCCTTGTGAATTGAGAGCATATGAAAGAACCTCTTTTCATTAATCAGGTTTAGAGTTCAGTTTCTTTAAAATTTTTATTCATTTGTTTACATATATATATATATGTAAAATGTATGTATATTGTGTGTGAGTGTGTGTGTGTGTTTCCACACACATGTGTACCATAGTACATATTTTGAGGTCAGAAGAGTATCCAGATCCCCTGGAATGAGAGTTACAGAGGGTTGTTAGCCACCATGTGGTTGCTAGGACCTGAACCTGGGTCCTCTTCAAGAGTACCCAGTGCTCTTAGCTCCTGAGCAATCTCTGCAGCCCCTCCCAAAGAACTTTAATACCAACTGTCTAGTTTCATAAAAATGTATTTAAATATTTTTTATTGGAATTGTGATATTTGGGAATAAAACTAGATTTTCATGATGTTAAAATGTTCCTACTAAGATCAAGCATTTTCTTCCATTTGTTCATGCTTATTTTTTGTCAGACTCTTCATTCTTAGCAGAAAATTTTTTAACTTATATTATACTACTCTTGTATCAGAATATAATCTCTAAGAGAATATGAACTTTGTCTCTTATGTTTAATTTTATATACTTAGTTAATCAGAACAATATCTGATTATTTGTTGAATTAATGAATACTTGTTGAATGAAAAGAATAATAAGTTAGACAAAGGACCATTGTTTTGCACTGAGAAAACAAAGATTATACCAAGTGTTAATATGGCCAGAATTCATGAAAAATAAAGAAAAGATAAATTCCCTTTATTTTTAGGGAATACTGTTAGGTAAAAAAAAAAAAAATTTAAGGGGCTGTAGAGATGGCTCAGTGGTTGAGAGCACTGACTGCTCTTACAGAGGACCTGGGTTCAGTTCCCAGCACCCACATGGCAGCTAACATCTGTCCATAACTCCAGTTCTGAGGGATCTGACACCCTCTTCCGATTTCTGAAGGCACTGCATGACACGGGTGCACTTATATAAATGCAGGCAACACATTCATACACAAAAATTTAAAATAATATTTTTTTAATTTCTGAAAAAAAATCTCTTAGAACATGTAACTTAGGAATTACACTGAAATGTTGTATCACTCAGAGCATTTGGTTTGTTCTTTTCATGTTTCCAGTTAAACTATATTTACATGAAGCAATGTGTAGAAAGTAGTCCAATAGTACCCATTCAGCAGGAATGGTTAGATCACATGTTAATGCTGATACCTGGCCATTTAAAGGAAGGGAACAAAAGAGAAGAACTGCTTGGAAGTCTCGTAAATGAGGTATCAAATGACTTTGAGAAAAGCATGAAGAGATATTTGGGTAAGTGACATTTAACACACACCAAATTTCATGCCCTTCAGTGTGGGTTCATCTACTGGAGCATGGTCAACCTATCAAGAGTCTTAGCCTTAAATGAGACTGACTCTCGCCCTCCCAGCAGCTATCAGTTGCCAGAAGTTTCTCACATAGGGTTGGGGTTTTCTACCTACTTCCTCATGTCTATGCTGGAATTTTGTTAGGCTTGAAGTTTCCTGGGACTTATGCCTGTTGTCCCCATTACTATAAGTTCATATGCGTAATTTCCCAGCTCTCTGGAAAACTCTGTTGCCTTGTGGTCATCCTCCACCTCTGGCTCTTAGAATTTTTCTGCCCCCTCTTCCACAATGATCCCTGAGCTTTGGGAGGCAGTAGTTTGATATAGATGACCTATTCAGGGATAAGGATTCTTCAGCCTCTTGTTCTGTCTCTGTACATTGACCAGTTGTGTTAATCACCATCTGCTGCATAAGGAAGCTTCTCTGGTGAGAGGTGAGAGATACCTTAATCTATGGGTGTAATAATAAGTCATTAGAAGTTAGTTGAATACTGTATCTACTTAGCAGAATAGTGGTATTAGGTTCTCCCCTATGGCCTGTGACCTGTCTAGCCTGATACCAATGTCAGGTTTAGATTCTGTTTTATGAAGCAGACCTCAAATCCAATTAGAGAGTGGTTTGTTACTCGCATAATATTTTGGCCACTATTGCACTAGTGGGCACATCTTTCCAGGCCAGTTGTAATTGTAGCTTGCAGGATTCACAGCTGGGTAAGGTTGATGATTAATTTTTTCTTTAGGTAACATGCATAGCACCTTCTAATACTATGAAAACTAACCAGTAGAGATGAGGCTTTGAAGTCAGCACCAGCTTGATTTTCTCTTGTTTGTTCTGTGACTTATATATGTAGTGCCTTCAGCAATAGGGTTTTACCAGTGAATTCTGATGGGTAACAAGGAGCAGAGGCAATGACCAGTATTATTTGAGGGTCTAATGGGACCGTTTATCAACAGCTTCAAAAGAGGGAGTCCAGAGGTTGAAAAGATGGCTCAGCAATTAAGAGCACTGACTGCTCTTGCAAAGGACCTGGGTTCAGTCCCCAGCACCTACGTGGGGGCTAATACCCATCCATAACTCCAGCTCCAGGGGATCTGACACCCTCTTCTGACCTCTGGGACATTGCATTGCATGGTGCTTTTACATACATGTAGGCAATACATTCATACACATAAGATAAAAATAATAAATAAAAAATTTTAAAAAGGAGTCCATTCTTGGCATTGGGCTTTTACTTTGCTAGCCTATGGTATATAGTAGGGTCAGTGTCTCCCTGTTTTAAGATAACTTCATTTCTTTTTTAAAAATACATCATTGGGGCTGGAGAGATGGCTCAGCAGTTAAGAACACTGGTTGTTCTTGCAGAAGACCTGGGTTTGAATCCCAGCACCCACATGACAGCTAACAATTGTCCGTAACTCCAGTCCCAGGGGATCTGACAGCCTCTTCTGACCTCCATGGGCATTGCACGACATGGGTGCACTTACCTACATGCAGGTAACACACGCATACACATAAAAAATAAAAATAAATTTAAAAAATACATTATTTTTATTTTATGTGTATGAATATTCTTTGAAAGAGCAGCCAATGCTCTTAACCACTGAGCCATCTCTCCACCCCTAACCTGGGTTTTATGGTTTGTAGGTTTGATGTTTTTACAGTGTCCCAGAGGTCTTGCATATTCCATTCCTGGGCTATTTTAGATTTGACATTTTCTTTGATTGAATGATCCATTTCCCCAACTTTGTCTTCAAGATCTGATATTCTCTGATCCATTTCCTCCATGTCCTTTTTCCTTCTTTTCTCTAAGCTCTTTGAGTTCCTGAGTTTTTCAATTCAATTTTTACTTCTGTTTGACTTTTCTTCAGAGATCCTATCTCTTTATTGAATTCTAATTTTATGTTTTGGATTGTTTTAGTATTTTATTCAACTGTGTTTTCATGGTCTTCATTCCATTTTTTTTATTCATATGCTCTTTGAATTTCTTGAACATATTTATAATTGCTATTTTAAAATCTTTTTCTTGTGCATCCTCTAGGTTACCATTCTCAGGAAACATTATGATGGGGGTACTAATTTCTTTGATAGGAATATTATCTTGGTTATTCACATTTGTGTTTTTTCGTTGAAACCTGGGCATCTGGACTTGGATCATTGGTGTCATTTCTTGGTATGGCATATTTGTTTGCTGTTTCCCCAACTTGTCAGGTTATGACCCGGTTAAGTAGTGCTTGGTGCTCAGTTTTGGAGTCCCTTTACACTGATGTAAGGATGGGGGTGTAAAAAAATGATCTCAGTAAAGCTACAGGTAGGTGCAAATTTTGAGTTGTGGTTCCAGGGTTGACTTCTCATGGTCCATGCAGGTCTGGAAAAGTTCACAGTTCTGGGGGCATGCAAGGGTTCTAGCAGAGCTGAGATGGCAGTGATCAGGGGCAGGTATGGGAAAAGCCATTTCCTAGGCTCTTACTAACATTTCCCCTTCCTCTCCAAACCTTGGTAGTTATTTTAGGATGAATTTTCATTATGTCTGTTCAGAGATCATGCTAGTGATCTTTGGATAGATAGAATGCAAAGAAATGAGAATTAGAGTGTTTCTATATCTGAATTTACCTCCAAAGTAAGGCAAAAATAGTGCTAGGAGCTTGATTATATTTCAAGTTGAGGAGTTTTTTCTTGTACTTATTTTAATGTATAGTAAACTATACCATACAATCTTAGAGACTTTGATATGAATAGGTGTTATAAAGATTTTTAGGAAGTATTAATACATATGTGTATTTTAGTACAGAGTGTTCTTGTGAAGCCTGATGTTAAATGGCTTGAAGATGAAGGGGAACCTTTACCTGAGTCTCCTGTGTAAGTAAACTATTTTGAAAACAGTATATCACTTAACTTTGGATACAACTTTAAAATGAATTGATCTTGCATTCAAGTCAAACTGTGAAGCTCAAAGATATTTTGAACATACCTGAAAAATCTCCAAAGATATTCTCTACATTGATTATCTAGTTCTACTTATGTAACTAAGACATGTAAGAATGAATACTTCAACTTAAGCTGAGTATGGTGGCCTACACCTGAAATCCCAGCACTCAAGAGGTGGAGGCAGAAGGATCAGGAGTTCAAGGCCAGCTTCAGCTACATAGTGAGTTTGAGGTTAACTTAGCCTTGAGTAAGCTTTGATTATGTCAGACAGATTTTTCAATCTTTATTTCCTTAATCCTAATGCTGTGTTCTTACCTCTCTATTTTCAGTAACTGAGTCAGAGCATAGTAGAAGTTAACAGGACATATAAGCTAGTCCTAAGAGTCTGTTTCATCCACAAATGATCTCTCTCCTCTAAAAATAATGTGCTTTTGAATTTTTGATGTGTTTTTATTATGTATATTCAAAGACTTGCATTGCTGACCACAATTCCCTTTTCTCAATCTTCAGTTTTCTCACTTTAACACTAATTTCCTAAAATATGGGTATATTGTTTTAATCATGTTTGCTATGGTGTTTTGTTTTTCCAGAGGACTAGATTATTCCAATCCTTGGCATTCTAGCTATGTGCAGGCAAGAAATCAAATATTATCTAATTTGCACATTGTTCATCCAACTATGAAAATATTGCTGGAGATTGGTTATACAGCATTTGCTGATACAATTTTGCTGGATCTAACAGGAATTAGGTAAAATTCTGCATGAATTAAAACAAAAGTTGAATAATTCCTTGTTTGACATATTTTTGACTTGTATCATTTTAAACTGATTTATAAATCTTTACAATATCTCTTTAGATTTCCAATTTTTAAAAAATATTTATTTTTATTTTATGTGTGTGTGTTGCCCGCATGTATGTAAATGCACCCATGTCGTGCAATGCCCACAGAGGTCAGAAGAGGGTGTTCAATTCCCCTGGAGCTGGAGTTATGGACGGTTGTTAGATGCCATGTGAGCACTGGGAATTGAACCCAAGTCCTCTGCAAGAGCAGCTAGTGCTCTTAACCGCTGAATCATCTCTCCAGCCCCAGATTTTGGAATTAAAAAAAATATTATTTTTTTTTGTGTGTGTGTAAGAGTATATCACCTGCATGTGTATAAGTGCACCCATGTTGTACAATGCCTGCAGATCAGAAGAGGGTGTCAAATCCCCTGGAGCTGGAGTTACTGATGGTTGTTATCTGTCGTGTGAGTGCTGGGAATTGAAACTGGATCCTCTGCAAGAGTAGCCAGTGCTTTTAACTGCTGAGCCATCTCTCCAGCCCCCAGATTTTAGAATTTTAAACAATTGTACATCAAGAGAAATCTATCTTTTGTTTGAATCGTTCTCTTTTCTTCATAGAGCTAGAGGCCCAATTGATTGTGAAGCACTGAGGAATGAGCTGTCAATTCAAGCTAAAAAGGCAGAAGAGAAGATAATGAACACGTGGTATCCAAAGATTATAAATCTCTTTACCAAGAAAGAGGCACTAGAAGGCATTAAGCCCGAAAAGTTGGATTCCTTTTATTGCTGTGTTTCCATCCTTATGTCAAATCAGGTATATTTGTTATGTAGATACATTAAATGATAACTCTATTAAAAATCATTATTTTAAATAAAATTCCATTTAAACACAGTGCTAATCAATTATTTTAAAATAAAGAGGGCTTGGGACTGGAGAGATGGCTCAGCGGTTAAGAACACTGACTGTTCTTGCAGAAGACCCGGGTTCAAATCCCAGCACCTACATGGCAGCTAACAACTGTCCGTAACTCCAGTTCCAGGGGATCCGACAGCCTCTTCTGTCCTCTGTGGGCATTGCACGACATGGGTGCACTTACCTACAATAAATAAATAAAACAAAAGAAAGAGGGCTGGAGAGATGGGTCAGTAGGTAAAAGCACTGACTGCAAAACCTGACGACCTGAACTTGATTCCTGGAACCCGTATCAAAAGCCAGATGCAGTGGCTTATAGCTGTAATCCCCACGCTCCTAAGGCAAGATGAGAAGCAAAGACAGGAGAATTGACCAGAAGCTTGCAGGTCAACTAGTTGTGTGTGTAGGCAGTGCAGAAGCAGAAAGAAGACAGACCCGGCCTCAACAGGTGGAAAGCAAAAGCTGCTTGCCTACACTTACACACATGTCATACAATACATCAAAAATTTAACATAGAGGAAATATTTTATTTAATAAATTTATCAGAAAAATAGTTTCTGAAGCAATCTAAAGTGAGAAGGCATAAACTCACGCAGGTACACACATGTACATTTTTTTAAAAAAAAGAAGGGAGCTGGCCATCAATGAGAATTCCATCCCTAGAACAACTAAATGCATACATACAAGAAATAAAAATAAAGCAAGAGGAAAGTATAGAAGGAAGTGTCAGTATTATGAGTAATACTTGTATGAGTAATACTCACGCTTAGTGGCTAATTATGTGGTTTTATTGCAGTATGTATTCTAGTAAATATATTTTTTAGTAATATATTTTTTAGTAATATATTAGGTTGGTTACTTCTCACTTCATTCTCAGTAACAGTTTAGTTCAAAATGTTTTTTATCGTCTTTAAATGATAGAGAATATTGTTCTTACACAATTATATTTATGGACTCCTTAAATTTTTACTGCTTTAGACATAAAAGTCTAGAAAATTTATTTTGAATAAAAACATTACTTTTCAGTGAAGATCTCTGAAGAATTCATGAATTTTGCCTTGCTTCTTTAAAAGGATGATATACACAATTAGTAGCTATATCTAACACTGTAACTGGTGTGCATAATTTCCTTGCCACCTTTGCTCTCTTAAGGACTTTGATTATTTCGTGAGAAGTAAAGAAATGAGGAACATTGCAAAGATCTTTCAGATCCATGTGTGTCTATTGAGCTAAATATCCAACAACTGGTTTTCTTCAAGAATATATTTTTTCATACTTAGAAACATGGTGCCTATTTTTGAGTTCTATGTCTTCACCTTTACCTAGTACTGTGCTGAAAATCTAAGTTCTAGTCTTTAATGATTTCTGTAGTAAAAATATTCTCAGCATGGTGGATTTCAAGTTTCTTTAGGGTTTAACAATTCCTCAAATTTTTGACTATTTAACAATTGACTATTGTGACAATGACGTTGATCTAACTTTAGTACAGCATATCTCGTGTGTGCATCAGGCCTTCCTGATTCCAGTCTTTCCATGTTGTTTAGTCTTCTAAAATGTTTTGCGTGCCTGGGATAAACTTACTAAGGAATGTGGAAGATCCTGCATTGACATTTTTAGAGTGCTGTTTTTAGTCTATTAAAAATTGTAGTTTGCATATATTGTTCTATTTATCTTTAGACGTTTATTAGGAGTATATTGTGCTGAATGATGAGAACTTCAGGACTAAGTGAGTTGATAGAATGCTATGATTATACACAGTAGTTCATTTTATTTAAAGGTTGAATCTTGACTTTCTAAAATAGTAATTTATGACATCATATAGCTAAAGGATCTCTTACGGAGAACTGTAGAAGGATTTGTACAGATCTTTGACACAAAACACCAAGAAAGACTGCCAGTATTTAAGATGGACTTGACATTTGATGAAGGTAAAATGGAATTTTATCCCACATTTCAAGAAATGGAAGATGTTGTTGTGGGTTTGGTAGAGCGAATATCTGAAACCCTGCAGGTATGACTCCATGCCCAACCATTGTGCTTCCTTATCCTTCCAGTGTTTTATTTCAGTATTTGAATTGAATCTCAATGTAGTTTGTGTGTAATGTCTTTTTATTTTCCTCCCAAGTAATTTTAAGTTATAAAATGGTTTATTTTTTTATTTTTTTGTTTTTTTTGAGACAGGGTCTCCCTGTAACCCCAGTTGGCCTGGAACTGGCTATGTAGACCAAGCTGGCCTTGAACTCACAGAGATCCGCCTGCCTCTGCCTCCCAAGTGCTGAGATTAAAGGCATGCACAACCATACCCAGCCTTAATATTTTTTTTATTGAGCTTCTGTACATTTCATACTAAAGTTCTTAAATTAAGACCCTCTCCCCCATTCATGCCCCCCCCCAACCAGGCCTCATGTATTCTGCCATACATGTTAAGTCCCATCCAGTCAAGCAATAAAATGCTTTCTTTTTGAAAACATTCACAAACTGGAGGTATTTTCCTCCTTTGACATTTTCTTATGGCTATGAACTAACACTTTTGTGTAGGTCTCCTCTTTTCTACCCATGTTGTGAGTTTCTTAAAACTGAGGTCTAGGGGCTGGAGAGAGGGCTCAATGGTTAAAAGCACTGCCTGCTCTTGCAGAGGCCCTGGGTTTGGTTCCCAGCACTCACATGGCCTCAACCATCAGTAACTCCAGTTCCAGGGGATCAGATGTTCTGCTTGTCTTCGGGCATTGCACAACACAGGGGCACATACATGCAGACAAAATACTCGTACACAGAAAGTTAAATGAATAAAAAAACCCAATATCTTAAAAAATACAATTTATATTTGTTCTTTCCAGAGCTTTTGAGATATTAATTTGACATAAAGTTAATAAATATTGGTTGAATGATAGAAATCAACCAAATTTAAGGTGGTTGGTGTGGGGTGGGGGCTGTTGTTTTGTTTTGCTTTTTGAGACAGTGTCATTATGTAGCCCAGGCTGGTCTGGGACTGGATATCCTCTTACCTCAGACTCTGTAGAGATACTGCTGGGATTCAAATGTGCACAATGCTCAACTCCAAATTAAAAATTTATATTGGACTACAAATGATTTACTATTAAATTATTATTTTGCATTGAGCTGTCTTTTCTTGGACCATAAAAATCTAAAGAAAACATGGTATAAGATCTCCATGTAGATCAATTGCACAGTTAGATATTTATTACATTCATTTTTATTTTTATTTGTTAGAATGTCCAAACAGTATCCTCTTGGCTATCAGGAACTTCAGCACCTGTAAATATTGACACAGAACTTCCTGAACATGTAATTCAGTGGGCTATTAGTATGCTGAAGATGGCAGTACATCAGAACTTGGAAGGTGCAAAGACACATTATGAGACATATGGTATGTATGGAGTTTATTATCTTTTTTAAGTTCTTATTAAAATTTATTATAATTCTGTTTTTTGCTAGAATTTGATAAGATTTTTGGCTTTCTGGTTCTGTTATGGAAGAGCAAGAATAGCCAGAAATGAACATGAGCATGGATAACATTACCCAAGAAACTAAGCTTTGTTGTCTGGTCTGAGGGGTGAGTGTTAGTGGGAGTAGAGTGTTAAAGTCAAATGATAATGAGAAATAAATATTGGAAATAAGGAGGAAGCTAAATCAAAGGTAAAATCAAATTAATTTCTGAGAACAGTTTTGAAAAGTTTCAGCTTAATTTTACCGGGTTTTAGTCTCCACAAGTATTTTGATGTCAGACTGGATAGTTGCTCCTTGACACTCTATTAATTAAAACTAATCTGATACAATCTAGTCCTCTAAGTTAATTTCAAAATCCCAAATAATCTACTACTTTTATTTAAAATTGTGTTCAGGCAGGCAGTTTTTCTATTAGTGCCATGCCTGCAGCTCTCTGCAATAAACATGCTTTTTGGCTTAAATGTATTTGACTTGGCTTGCCTGTTAAACCTTTTCTTTAAAATTTTTAATTGTTTTAGGTTAGCATACAAAGTAACTGTTAGTAAATCTTTTTGGTCTTCTTTTAAATGTAGCAATCAATGTATGTTCATACTCTAGTAATAATATTTGAGTAGACTATTCTATGATAATACAAAAGCATTTTATTATATCAAAATGCTATTCTGGTTTTAATTAGACTATTAATTTTCAGTTAAAAATTATAACTGGCTCCTTGATGGCACTGCAGTGAAAATGATAGAGGCTTTCCAGGCAGAAGATCATACTTTTGATGAATACACAGAAGTAAGTAGTAATTCTACTTTTTAATCAAAATTTTTTAATTTAAAAAATTAGGATCTTGAGACTGAAGAGATGGTTCAGCAGTTAAGAGTATTGACTGCTCTTGCAGAGAACCCAGGTTTGGTTCCCAGCACGCACATGACAGCTAACAACAGTTTGTAACTCCAGTTTCAGGGTATCTGATATCTTCTTCTGGCCTCCGCAGGCATTGTGTGCATGGATACATTTACATATGTGAAGGCAAACATATGCATAAAATAAAAATAAATAAATAAATAAAAATTTAAGATTTTTTGTCCTAGATGCTTCAAATAATATAAATAGAATTTCTATTCAAAGTATCATTTTAGTAAATTTATTGACTAATTACTAATTTATTGACTAATTATTTTAGTCATTAATTCACTCATCTATTGATTTAATAAAAAATAGTGTGTGTGTGTGTGTGTGTCTGTGTCTGTGTCTGTGTGTGTCTGTGTGTTGAGACAGGGTTTTACTGTGTAGCTCAGGCTAACCTGGAACTCACTATGTAGCCCAGGTTGGCTGGCCTTAAACTCATAATTAAGTGCTAGGATTACAGATACACACTACCACACCCAGCTGAGCTCTGATTTGAAACAGATGTTTGTATGGAGACAGACGGGAATAGAGAGTGATCAAAGACCTAAAGTGTTCAGAGAATTTTTTTTTTGAGACAGGGTCTCCCAGTAGCCCCAGCTGGCCTGGAACTCACTATGTAGACCAGGCTGGCCTTGAACTCACAGAGATCTGCCTGCCTCTGCCTCCCGAGTGCTGGGATTAAAGGCGTGTGCCACCATGCCCGGCTAGAGAATATTTTTAAATATACAATGCATAAATTTAATTTTCTTCTAACATGTTATTTGGAAATTAAATATTCAATGAAATTGAAGATAATTTTACAAAGAACATCACTTAGATTGTAGTGTTATAGTCATCAGTCACCTATTCTTGATCAATTTTAAGGATGATTAATTTTTTCTTGTTTTTTTTTTTATTTTTGTTTTTGGTCTTTTTGAGACAGGGTCTCCCAGTATCCCCAGCTATCCTGGAACTCACTTATGTAGACCTGGCTGGTCTTGAACTCACAGAGATCTGCCTGCCTCTGCCTCCCTAGTGCTGGGATTAAAGGCATGCACCACCACACCCAGCAGGGTGATTGCTTTTTAAAAGTCAACTTTCAGTGGGTGGTTAGTAAGAGGGTACAGATTCAGGATGGAATCTTAATATGTTCAAAATATATTGTTTGAAGCAAATTGCCAATAATAAATAAATAAATAATAAATAAATTCAATAAAAAGGAAAAGAGCCAACTTTATTGATAACAAGTTTACATACAA
>NW_008352327.1:308325-313814 GCF_000622305.1 Nannospalax galili
TAAACGCACCCATTTTCATCATATAGTTAACTGGAGTATTGAGAAATTTACATACCCATGTAATTACCACCAGAGCCAAGATATATACCATTTTCACTACCTTAAAAAGTTTCCTTGGACTGTTTGTGTTGGTGCACACCTTTAGTCCTAGCACTCAGGAGGTAGAGGCAGGTGGATCTCTGTGAAATTGAGGCCAGCCTGGTCTACATAATAAGTTTCAGGCCGGCACAGGTGCTTATTCCTTTGCATGTACTTGAGTAGACCAGAGGAGAACCAATGATTTGTTCCACTGATCCTTTGTATTGCTCAGCTTCTTTTATTATCTATTTATTTATTTACTTATTTATTTTTCGTCTTTTTGAGACAGAGTTTCCCTGTAGCCCCAACTGGCCAGGAACTCACTCTGTAGACTAGGTTGGCCTCAAACTCACAGAGATCCGCCTACCTCTGCCTCCTGAGTGCTGGGATTAAAGGCATGCATCACCAAGCCCAGCACTCAGTTCCTTTTAAACTAAGTTTAGGTCTAAACTTTATTATTTCTCCCCTTTTACTGGTGTTGTTTTTTCTTGAGTGTGTGCGTGTGTGTGTGCATGTGCGTGTGTGTGTGTGTGTGTGTGTGTGTGTGTGTGTAGTATAGTGTAGTATATGTGCCCATGTGGGTACATACAGAGCATGTATGTGCATGTGGATGCCAGAAGTTGACATCAGGTGTTTTTCTCAGTTGCTTCCTCTCAATACATGCTGTCACTCTTCACATTATTTGAGACAGGGTCTCTCATTTAGCCAGGAACCACTGACTTGGCTAACTGTCTGGCTAATGACCCCCAAAGATATGCTTGACTCCATCATCCCCAAAACTGGGGCTATAGGCATGCTGCCATACTCTGCTTTTTAAAATGTGAGGGCTAGGGATCTAAACTCATGGCCTCATGCTTCCAAAACTAGCACTTTACCAACTGAGCCATCTCCCCAGTCCCTTGGTTTGTTCTTAACTAGGCTATTTATTTGAGAGCTCTGATTTTATAATTTAGGCACTCATCATTATAAGCTTCCACCTTAGAACTGCCTTTGCTCTATCCTGAAGGTTCTGACATATTTCAATTTTCATTCTAGGAATTTTTAAAATTTCCCCTCAGTTTCTTCAATGACCTACATATATTGTTCATTCTCTAGCTCTGTGTGTTTGTATGGTTTCTGTAATTTCTCTTGCTTTTGATTTCTAGTTATATTCCATTTTGATTTGTTAGCATACAATAAATCATTTCAGTCCTTTTTTGTGTTTGTTAAGATTTGCTTTACAGCCTTGAATGTGAAGTATTTTGGATAAAGTTCTATGGGGTTGTTGAGAAGAATGTGTATTATATAGCTTCTGGGTTGAATACTGTGTAGATAAATGTTAAAGTATTTTGACCTATGATATAGTTTAACTCTGAAGTTTCTTTATTAAATGTTTTGTCTGGATAAACTATCAATCAGTGTGGTTATTTAAATATCCCACTATTATTATATCTGGACCTATTGTCCCTTTATGTCCAATAGTGTTTGTTTTATGAAATTGGATGCATCAGCATTTAGTATATACATTTTCAATTGTTGTATCTTCTAGATAGATGGTTCCATTTATTAGTATGTAGTGACTTTCTTTATCTTCTGACTTATTTGGATTTGAAGTCCACTTTGGCTGATATGCATACAGCCACTTCAGCTTATTTTGGATTCTATTTTAGGGGGTATTTTCCAGACTTTCATTTTGACTCTGTGTATTTGCCAGTGAGGCGTGTTTCTTGGAGGCAGCAAACAATTGGATTATGTTCTTTAATATATCCATCCAGTGTATATATTTTAACTGGGGAGTTGAAACCTTTAAGGTTATTGAGAAATATATGTTAATTTCTACACTTGTTTATTTCCTTCATTGATTCAAAAACTCTTTTATTCTTCTTAGAGGCTGGCTAATTTGATACTGAAAATGTTTAATTCTTTTAAAAAAATCTCATTTATGTATTTTTCTTATGAAATTTATTTTCCCCATGCTTTTTTATTCTGTGTGGAGGATTCCTTTAAGTATCTTTTGCAGGGGCTAGAGAGATGACTCAGTTAAGAGCACTGACCGCTCTTGTAGAGGACCTGGGTTTGGTTTCTAGCACCCACATGGCAGCTAACAACCATCCATAACTCTAGTTCCAGGAGATCTGACTCCTCTTCTGTCCTCCATGGGCATTGCATCATATGGGTGCACTTACATTTATGCAGGCAAAACACTCATAGACATAAAATAAACAAACAAACAAATAAATAAATAAATGTATCTTGTATAATGTGGCCTTAGTGGTTATGAATCGCTTTAGTTTGTATTTATCTTGGAAGATTTTTATTTCTCCATTTATTTTCTAAGGGACAACTTTGCTGAATATAGTAATATTAGTTGGCAGTTATTTATTCTCAGGGTTTGAAATATATCATCTCATGCTTTTCTGGCTTTTAGGATTTCTGCTTAGAGATATGAACTGAGCTTTTAAATTTGTGTTTGTAAATAAGTTGACATTTTTTGTACCTTTCAATATTCTTTCCTATAACCTGAACTAATTATGTCTAATTTGTGGGCATATATTCATTAGAGTTTTCCATGTGCAATAGTATGTCATTTGACATGGACACTGTCTTGCTTCTTTCTTTCTAATCTGTTGTATACTTCTTACTTGTGTTTCTTGCCTAATTGCCCTAGATATTATCTCAAATACAGTGAATGGTATTTTCTGTTCCTGTTTTTTTTTTTTCATAAAAGAGTATGGGGCTTTGTTTAAAATTTTTTCTGCATCTATTAATACAATACTGTGTAGTTTTATTGTATGCATACTTTTTATCTTATTTTTATGTGATTATGAAACTATATAGCGAATTCATAGGTGCATTATAACCTTCACAGACTCAGGGTTGGTATATTCTCTTTTATTTGCATTTTACCATATATAGATAAGTGTTAAATAGGCATAATAAATGTTATACAAGATAACAGTAAATTTTGGTAGTATTTGCCATAACTTGCATTGTTTATATTCCCTAAATATCTAGGCCAAGTATATATTTCAGTAACTTTGACAATGATTCTTTCTTTAAATCTTTTTGTTGTGACATTTTCTTGAATTTTAACGTCTGGATAGTTTATGTGACTATTTAAAAATTTGCTTTTAGGTTTAGTGGTATGCTTCTGGATTTATCAGCATTTGATACACTATGGTTGGGTTACTATGTTTATTTGGTGGAAATGTAAAATTATAAACATATACCCAGATGAAATACAAGACACTTGAGATTTGTGTAAAAGTACAATGTGGTCGAGGATTGGCTAGGAGTGTGAGCAAAAAATGATTAGCTGTAAGTTAATCATTGTCGAAGCTGGATAAGTACATTTTGCCTACTTTTGTATGTTTAAAAGTGTTCCATTAAAAGGTTATTATAATTATGAAATGCATATCTATAAAGTATATTTTGTATAGATTTTTAGTTAATTATATATAGCCTAGATGGTAATAACCATGTAGGTTAAGAGTTAGAACTTTGTGACAAACCAAAAACCAGCATTTAGCTCTCTGTGCTTGCCGTGGGTAGGGAGACTTAGCTTACTAACAAGGACTCGGAGTCTAGTTGAAATTTGGATCATAGGGATGAGGGGTGGGTGCTGGGGTTCTCAGATGAAACTGAGACCCAGACCTCAAATTCAGTGCTTCCTTTATTAAGAAAGGTTACAGAAGGCAAGCTCCAGTTCTCAGCAAATATTTTTTTCATTCAAAGTCATGAAGGAAAACATTTACTGAACATCTGCTATCTGAGAGCACATAGATCTGAGAAGTAAGGAGCGAGGACCAGAAGAATAGGCCATACAAGCACTGCCTTCAAAAGTGCATCTCTTTCTCATGAACCTGAAATAACTCTGATGTACAGAGCATTTCTACCTGAGACTCAGTGTGCAGAGGGTCAGGGCATTCTGTGAGTTGGAATGCACCATCTTTAAACAATGTTGTTGGCGACTTCTCTCTCCAATTATGTCTGTCTTTTATAGTTTTACTATCAATTTAGATATATTTGAATTATGTAGTTTAATTTTACCTCATGACAAGTTTATGTAAAAGATGTTATCTTAATGACTTGTTTGTGGTTTTTCCTTTCATCACTGTTGAACTCATTTGTGCTCACCATTCTCTATTGGCATCAGCACTATCTACTTTCTATTTGCTTTATTTCTAACCAACAGCAAGGTAGGTGCTCAAGATAATCATTGAGTTAATTAATGCCTTCTGATACCTTGAACAATGAAAAAGTTAAGCACAATACGCTAAATATTGGAGACCCTAGAAGAAGAGAACTTTGAGGAAAAAATGAAGGAAAAATCTTCTTAAGAAAGAAGAAAATGAATAGGACGTTTGGCAATGGGTAGAGTAGGAATAAGGAAGAAGGTGGATATAAGCATTAAAAGTAAATGTGAAACTAAGTCAAAGCTTGTCCAAAACTATAGGTGTGTTTCACTTGTGCAAAATGCAACATGTTGTCAAAGTTTTATTCTATACTACTTCAGTTAATTTTTAATATTATCCCAGCATTTGAGTATTCAGAAGTTGATATAAATTTCAATATCTTGGATCTTTGGTGATGGTAGGACATAATATTTCACTCCCTTTGCATAACTTTGGCATCAAACAAAAATTTCCTTTCTTAAATATTGAATTAGAACATTCAGTGAGGCATCAATGATGGAAAAAGCAAATATGTGTACCTATGTATACTGTCTCATGAGAAAGGTTTGTTCCCGAACAGAAATGATCTGGCTAGGGGTACTTTTACTGAGAGGAATTACTGAGGAAACCTTGTGAAATGTCCAGATCTTGATGCTATAAATGTCAGCACACTATTTCCTAGTAGATGGATAAATTCCAAGAACAAAACAGGTTTTGGGAGCTGAAGATGTAGCTCAGGTAGAGTATGTGCTTATATCCTTAAATCCTGGGTTTAATCCATAGTACCAAGAGAAAAAAAAAAGGATTATGTAGCATAGGGGAAAAAATAGTCACTTAGCTAGAAAAATGAGTTGGCATTTATATTATGACTAAGACTTTTACCACAATTTAGTATTATAAGATAACTAGTTACAAAATTCTAACTTTTTTGTTTTAAACACTTTTCTCTAAAGTTTGTAGAAAAATTTTTAAGCCTTGCCTCAGAAATAATGCTTCTGCCTCAGTGGGTTCATTACCCTATGGTGTATTTGGATTGTGAAGATCTGAAGAAAGGCTTGACAAATAAAGCAAGAGCCTTTGCAAACTTATTATTATGTGACATAGCTTCAAAGTATAGAAAAGAAAATGAATCGTAAGTAAAACTAATTACCATACTTAGAATTATAGGGCCAAAGAAATATCTCACTGAAATTACTCTTGTTTAAAAATAAAAGATTAAAATATATACATATATCTTTTCTAGTCTAGCTGAACATT
>NW_008352327.1:313908-348150 GCF_000622305.1 Nannospalax galili
TAGTTGAATAATGGACATAGGGACATAGGATATAGGGTCATACTTTCAAACACACGAAATTCTAAGATAATCATATAGTTTAAATATATATAAAGACTTGATCTTTTTATTTACTATATTGTCATGTTTCACAGGAGGCAATAATAGTAATAATTAAGCTAACAACAATTACACTTGCTAGCAAGTGAGCATGAACTATTGCTAGACATGTCACATACATTCATTGCATCTCAATGGTCATCAAGAGGAGTGTTAATAACTCCATTTTACACATATCGAAGCTGAGCCTTAGAGCATGCCTTAAATTCATAAGCTAGTAGTAGCTGAGGAGGATTGAGATCAGGATGGTCTGACTCAAGGTGTGATCTAAGCAACACTGCTTATCTCATCTTTTAAGAGAGTTGGAAATCACCAGAAAAAAGCTTTAACTATGCCATTATTTCAAATATTGCCTTGATTTTTATTGATATGATTTATAACACATCAAGAAGTGGGTTAAGCTTAAATATTACATGATATCTTAGTGAATTAAACATTTATCTTTAGGATGCAGAGTTCCTATTTTATAATAATCACAGCACATATTTAAGCACACATGTAAGTATAATAAATCAGAGTATTATGTCAGTATTTGCAGTGAATTCGAAGCAGTTAAAGAGCATGCACTAAAAGTTCCTGAGACAACAGAAGAAATGATGGAGCTGATAGCTTATGTAGAAAAAGCTCGAACTATAGGAATTCAAGAATTGGCTGCAAGGATCCAGGTAAAAAAAAATAAACTTACAAATTGTTCTGAAGTGAGTTAATGTTGTCAACACCCAGAACAACAACAACAACAAAATAGAATAACCCAGAAGGCCTTGCACATGATTTTCTTACCATGCCCACTTCTCTTCTTCTCCCCTAGAGGCTTCTACTTGATTTTCATCAAAATCTATTTATCTTTGATTTCCTTTAATTTCACCAATTATGTGTATATTCTTAAACAATATGAAGGTTTAAAACTTTTTGTTTTAGAGTTCCTACATCTAGTGATATGTTTTATACCTTCCCCAGCACAAAATTATATACCAATTCAACTATATTTTACTTCCATTCATTTGAAAGACTTTTAAAAACTGTAAAACATTGAAAAGCACATAACACATAATTTAAAATGTTATAAAACAAATAACCAGTAATTTCTACCGTGGGGAAGAAATAGAACCAGTGCCTCAGGGGCCATCACAGTCCCTTGTCTCTTTTGGGGTGTGAGCACTATCTTGACTTTGACAATGATCACTTCCTTACCTTCCTTTTCCACCAAGTATGCATTTCTAGCAAAACAGTTTATTTTTATCTGATGTTGATGTTTATGTAAGGAGAATTTATTTATTCTTTTGTGTATTACCAGAGTTACGTTAATGTCATTATTCCTTAACTTCAGTTTATTTTATTGCAGTTTAATATTTCATTTCTGATACTGTAGCAGCATGCAATAATTTATTTTTAAAATTATTGGTGCTGGGGAGATAGGTCAGTCAGTAAAGTACTTGCTGCACAAGCGTGAAGACCTGAGTTTGATCCCTAGCACCCACATAAAAGGCTGAGTGTGGTAGAACATGTTTGGAATCCCATTGCTGGGGAGGGTGAAACAGAAAGGTCTTGGGGCTTGGTGGCCAGCCAGCTTATCCTTTTTAACATTTTTTTAAAAAAATTATTTTATGTGTATGAGTGTTTTGCCTGCATGAATGTAAATGCACCTGTGTCATGCAATGCCCATGAAGCGAGAAGAGGGTGTCAGATCCCCTGGAACTGGAGATATGGATGGTTGTTAGCTATCATGTGAGTGCTAGGAACTGAACCCCAAGACCTCTGCAAGAGCAGCCAGTGCTCTTAACCACTGAAATATCTGTCCAGCCCCAGACAGCCTATCCTAATCAGTGAATCCCAGGCCAGTGAAAGAATCTGTCTCAAAAAATAAAGTGGGCAGATCCCAAGGATTGATACCTGAGGTTGACCTCTGGCCTCCACATGAATATGTGCATACATGTACCCACATCAACACACACAAAAGACTTTTTTTGTGGTGTTTTTGAGACAGGGTCTCCCTGTAGCCCCACTTGTCCTGGAACTCACTGTGTAGACCAGGCTGGCCTTGAACTCACAGAGGTCCGCCTGCCTCTGCCTCCCAAGTGCTGGGATTAAAGGTCTGTACCACCACACTCAGCTAAAAGACTTTTTAAAAAAAAATTATTATTTTTATTTTATGTGTATGCATGTATTGCCTGCATGTATGTAAGTGCACCCATGTCATGCAATGCCCACGGAGGACAGAAGAGGCTGTCGGATCCCCTGGAACTGGAGTTACAGACAGTTGTTAGCTGCCATGTGGGTGCTGGGATTCAAACCCTGGTCTTCTGCAAGAACAGTCAGTGTTCTTAACTGTTGAGCCATATCTCCAGCCCCCACAAAAGACTTTTTAAAAGAAAAAAAGTTACTGTTCTGGGTATTTGATTTTTTTCTTTGCTATTAATGACAATACTGTTGAAACATTTTCTGTGCATGGCACCAGGTGAATTATGAATACATTTCTCCCAGGTGTCACAGGGCATGCTTTCCTTCACTTTCACCAACTGAAGCAAAATTCTTTTCCAAAACAGTTGACAATAATAAGTTGTGGTACCTGGTAGTTCCTATCTTATTACCCTGTTTGTCTCAAGGGGTTTTTTTCCTCTGCATTTTGGTTTTTAAATTATCTTTTTTTTTTTTTTGAGACAGGGTCTCCTTGTAGCCCCAGCTGGCCTGTAACTCACTATGTAGACCAGGCTGGCCTCGAAATCACAGAGATCCACCTGCCTCTGCCTCCCAAGTGCTGGGACTATAGGCGTGCGGCACCACACCTGGCCCATTAATACCTTTTTATGTTGGTTTAGATAATATCTTTAAAATTAGCATCTTTTTCCCCTTGGATACAAAACACAATTAATTTATGAAAGTAATGGACTTTACTTTTAGAACAGCTTTAGATTTACAATAAAATTGAGACAATAGTGCAGAGTTCTAATAGGTCTCTTCTCCCCCCATATTTAGTTTCTCCCTTACTAATACCTTAATATGACATGTGATACTAAACCAATATTGGTGTATAATTGTTGATGTTTATTCTATATTCCTTAGTTTTATCAGAGGTCCTGTTTTTGTTCCAGTATCCATGTTACCTAAGGTACCACATGACTTCTATTCATATCTCCTTGGGCTGTGACAGTTTCTCAGGCTTTCCTTGTTTTTGATATCCCTTACTATTTTGAAAGAGTATTGATTAGGTATATTGTAAGATAGCCCTCTCTTGATGTTTTTCTTCATGATTAGATTGGAGTATGACTTTTTGTAAGGAAGATCACTGAGTAAATGCATTTTATTGCATTATGTCAAAGGTATATATGTTATAATCTTAATGTATCAAGTATATTAGCACTGCATCATGTTGTTGATCCTGGTCTGGTCTGCCAGAATTTATAGTTTTCAGGTCTCTATACTATTTTTCTCTCTCTTTCTATTCTTCACTGTTTGTAAAGAAGTTGCCATATGTAGCCCATACTTAAGTGGAAGCTATATTTTTCCTTCTCATGGTTGACAAAACACCTGACAGAAACAACTTAAGAAAGGAATCGTTTATTTTGACTCACTCTTCCAAGTTACAGTCCATCATGGTAAGGAAGTCATGGAGACAGGAGCCTGAGGCTGCTGGTCACACTGCATCCACAGACAGGAAGCAGAGGGAGCTGAATGCTCATGTTCAGCTAGCTTTCTGTCCAGGATCTCAGCCCATGGAATGGTGCCACCCACATTCAAGTTGGGTCTTCATACCTTAATTAACATAATCTAGAAAATCCTTCATAGGCAAGCCCCAGGGATCCTTTTTTCTTTCCCTCCCTTAGAGTTGGGGTTACAGGTATGTGTGAGAAGTCAAGCTTGTTGTGCTGAGCTCTGAACTCCAAGTCTCATGATTGCACAGCAAGTGCTCTTAAATGCTGAGCCATCTCTCTAACCCATGCTATAGGTTTTTATAAGTACTTTACCAGTTTAGTGACTTCCCTTCTATTGTTCATTTTCTACTAGTTTTTAAAAAAATTATTATGAGGGCCAGGCATGGTGGTGTACACCTTTAATCCCACCATTCAGGAGGCAGAGGCAGGTAGATCACTGTGAGTTCAAGGTCAGCTAGGTCTACATTGTAAGTTCCAGGCCAGCTGGAGCTACAGGGAGACCTTGTCTCAAAAAGACCAAAAATGAAAAAAAAAATATTTTGAAAGCCAGGTGTGGTGGCATCACCTTTGAACCCAGCACTTGGGAGGCAAAGGCAGGTGGATCTCAGTGAGTTCAAGGCCAGCTTGGTCTACAAAACAGTTCCAGGTCAGCTGGGGCTACAGGGAGATCCTGTCTCAAAAAGACCAAAAAAAAATATTATGAATGGATGTTGAATTTTCTTAAAACTATTAAATTTTCTTTAATCCATTGAAAATGATCATATGCATTTCCTCTTTCAATTTATTAATATAACAAATTACATGGATTTATTTATTTATTTTTTATTTTGGTCATTTTGAGGCAGGGTTTCCCTATAGACCCAGCTGGCCTAGCACTTGCTATGTAGACCAGGCTGGCCTTGAACTCACAGAGATCTGCCTGCCTCTGCCTCCTGAGTGCTGGGATTAAAGGTGTGTGCCACCATGCCTGGCAATTTTTATTTATTTTAAAAACATCTTTATTGATTCTTTGACAATTTCATAGTATATTTTGATCACATTCAGACCCCTACCCCATATCCACCCCCACTTTACCAGCCCCCCAATTTCATGCCCTCTATTATTATTTATCTTTTCTTTAAGGCCTATTAAGTCTAATCTGTGTTCCCCAAATGCTCTTCAATATGGGTCTATCCCTTGGAGCCTGGTCAACTTACCAGGCATCATACCAGTGAAGAAAACTGACTCTTCCTCTCCCAGCAGCTATCAATTGTGAATAGATCTTCAGCTAGGGCCAGGGCTTCTTGTCCACCTTTCCAAACATCCATGTTGCATTTTTGTCTGGTTTGGGCTTGAACAGGTCTTGTGCATGCTGTTATAAGCACTATGGGGCCATATGTGCAACTGCCCTATGGGATCCAAACAAGATTTCTTGTATTGCTGTACTACCTCTGGCTCCTATATTTCTAAATACATATATACATATATTTATGAATTTATACAGTATGGAACCAAACTCATAAATTAGGCTTTGTCTTTAATGGGTGCTACAATTTTAAAATTTTAAAAATTATCACTTTTTCCCACAGTTTTCAGTATTTGGGAGATTGAACCCAGGGCTTCCTAACATGCTAGGCAAGTGCACTAACATTATGCTTCCCCCCCATGTTGCTTCTTTGTGTGTTTGTGTGCATGTGTGAGAGAGAGACAGAGAAACAAGGCCTTGCTAACTTGTACAGGATGTCCTTGAACTCATACTGTAGCCTAGGCATGCCTTGAATTGTCTATCCTCCTGTCTGAACATCCTGAGGTTCTACCAAGCCCAACATTTATTTACTTATTTATTTGTTTGTTTGTTTGTTTGTATGGAGAGTGTGCATGTGCCACAACACGTGTGATGGTCAGAGGACAACCCCAGGGACTCAATTCTTTCCTTCTACCTTGTGGGTCCCTAGGATTCAACTCAGGTTGTCAGGCTTGGCAGCAAGCACCTTTACCTGCTGAGCATCTCCCAGTCCCTAACTTTTCTTAAGTTTTACAGCACTGGATCAATGAAATCTGCAGAAGTAAAAATATTCCTCCTCTCCACTCAGAGACTCTGTGTTAAAGGTTTTTTTCCTTTGCCATCAATACTACAGCTCTTTCTAGACTACTGCTATAATGTTAAATAGTCACAAAAGATGAAAAAACAAAAAAATATGCTAAGATATTTATCACCCAAGATTCAAAAATAAAAAGTTTCAAAGGTTTCTGAGCATTTGGTCACCTTTTAAAATCATATACAAGGAGACCAAAGAGTGCCCTTCTATTAAATCAGCTTTAAGTGAAAAATGATTTTGTGTGGGAGAATGTGTGATATATGTGTGTGGGTGCACATGGGCTGCACATGTGGAGGCCAGAAGTTGACATTGGGTGCCTTCCTCTGTCACTCTCCATGTTGTTTAATTATTCATTTATTTAATGAGACAAGGTTTCTCTCACTGAACCTATTCAGCCAGACTGGCTGGCCAGTAAGTTCCTAGGATCCTCCTATCTTCAGTTCCCCCAAGTTGTGAACATAGGCACACACTGCCACACCTGCTTTTTTTTTATAAATGTTGGTGCTGAGGATCCTAACTCAGACCTTTGCAGCAACCATGAGCCATCTCCCTAGTACCACTTGAAAACTTTTAAAGATCTTTAAAGTTTATATTAACACACAATTGTGTAAACTTAAGCCAAACAAATATATTACAGTGAAATACCCATGTGTTGATTTGGGTAGTGCATAAAACATTAATACTTTGAGTCACATTGAAATATGAAAGAATATTAGAGATGATTGGCTCTATTTTTAATAATGACAGGTTTTTCATATGCTGTATTAAACCTAGAGTTTCTTTTGTAGGAATCTAAACGCCAAATGAGTTACTTCTTAGATGTTTTTCTCTTTCCTCAAGAAGACTTAAATTTAAATGCAACAGTCCTCATGTGGCCTTCAAAAATTAACCTTGTCTTTGATGAAAATGATGAGGTAAATATATTTTTAAGTATATGTTTTGTGTTCTGACATTTAAAATTCACACTTATTTATTATTGTGTGTGGATTCTTATGGCATAATCGTGGAGGTTAAAGGACAACTTGCAGAAATTGATTCTCTACATCTACCATGTGGGCCCTGGGTAGTGAACTTGGGTCATCAGACTTAGTGGCAGGAAACTTTACCAGCTGAGCCATCAAGGCAGACCCACATTCTGACATTTTAAGCGCACATTTAATAGTCATACCTACTTGCAATCTGACTTTTTAAAGTTTTTAAACTTCATGTGTCAGTATAAGTGTGCATCTTGCACCTTTTATGGCCTTGCCAGCAGCCTCTTAGATTTAATTCACAGGGTTTGGTAAGTATAGGATGAACAACAAAGAAATCAGAACTATTATATAAACTAATAGGGAGCATTAACTAAGTTCTTTCCATCTATGAAATCATTAAATACATATAAAGCCCCAGGTGCTCCTATTTGCCTCGTTTTATAGATGATAAAAATGAAATTCAAAGAAGTGATGAACTTGCTTAATGTCATGGAAATCAGATAAAAGATTTAGGCTTTTATATCAGACTGAATGTAGTTCAAAATTTAGAAACTAATAAGCCAGTTTATCTCAAATTGGGAAGCAAAATAGAATAATAATGGAAAGCATGGGCCTCAATAATATAAGCCAAGGGGCTGGAGAGATGGCTCAGCAGTTAAGAGCACTGACTGCTCTTGCAGAAGATCTAGGTTTGATTCCCAGTACCCACATGGTGGCTAACAGCCATCTGTCATTCCAGTTCCATGGGATCTGATACCCTCTTCTGACTTCCATGGGCACTTCACAAGAGTGCACTTACACACATGCTGGCAATACACTCACGCATGTAAGATAAAAATAAAATAAAATATTTTTAAAAATAAGATAAGCCAAGATTTTAATCCTGACTTTTGGCCTCTGTGATTTTGTGACTTGAGCATGCCTCTTGACTTCCATACACTCATTAAATGATTGCTTATATTATTATCTCAGAACCTATTAAATAGTCAAAGTATATAATTAATAATTTTGAGTTTTAAAAGTCAGTTTAAAATATTTTATTTATTATTATTTTGGAGATGTAGGAAAATTTGTCTCTGATTTTTGTATCAGTTATTAAAGACAAATTATTTTTTATTCAATTTTCTCTGAATTGCCATTAAAATGTTTGTATTTCTTATTTGATAACCCTTTCCTTTGTGCTACAACAATCAACATCATTAAATCATCTTTTAAAAAGCTTGTTGAGAATGCTAAATGTACAAAAGAAAATGAACTAATAGCCAAGAGAGAGAAGCTGATTTTGGAAATAGAAAAAGAATCACGCCACATGGAGGAGTTCACAGAATTTGCAGAAATGGAGCGCATGCAGCAGGTTTGATATATATTTAAGGATGTAGCTATGGCCAACCATAGAATAATAGAGGGAAGATTCATTTAAAGTGTAGACTAAACATTTCTGTACTGTGTCAAACAAAGGTCTACTTGATTCTTAAACCTGGTCCTATATGGCTTAATAGTCTATTCATATAGTATACACAACTATGCCTTTTGATCATTGTCATAGTAATGCTATGAGGCTAAAGTTTTTGTATAAATAGAAGAATGTATCTTCCGTGATATCATGAAATCTTATTTTTATAATATTACTTGAATATTTCTAGAAATGGAAATTTGTTTGCTTTTAGTATGTGACAGATGTAAGACAACTGCAGAAACGTATTCAGGAATCTGAAGAAGCAGTTCAGTTTATTAATAAAGAAGAGGAACTTTTCAAATGGAAATTGACAAAGTATCCTGAACTGGACAAATTGAAAGTTAATATTGAGCCCTACCAGAAGTTTTTTAATTTTGTTCTGAAGTGGCAACGAACAGAAAAACGGTAATTTCTGGTGATGTAAAAGAATGTGTAAAATAGTGGATAATATATCTAAATGGAAGAATGAAACTATAAAACTCTTAGAAATTAACCTTAGTATAGAATTCATAACACTGTATTGTGGAATGACACACAAAAAGAAACATAAGCAACAAATACGCTGAAATTAGTCAAAATAGAAAATTTTTGTGTTTCAAATCCATCACAAAGAAAGTAAAAGACAACTAACAAAGTGGGAGAAAATATTTGCAAAACACATATCTAATCTGATAAGTGAGTTATATCCATGATATGTATTCCTACAAGCCACTAATTAAAAGGCAACCCAATCTTGGAAAGTGCAAAAAGATTTAGATCTATATTTCTCTAAGTAAGTTCTTCAGAAGGCTAATAAGGACATTAACAGATGCTGAGCATCATAATCCATCAGAGAAATGTAAAGCAAAACCACAGTGACAAGTCACTTTCTCTCATCAGGATAGCTATTATTAAAGACAGATAATATAAAATACTAGCTGTGATAAGGAGAGACTACAACCCTCAAACATGACTGGTAAGAAAACAAAATGGCATTTCCACTTCAGAAAGTTTTGTAGCAGTTTTTCACATTGTTAAACACAGAATTATTATGTGAACCCAACAATTATTCTACTTCTAGCTAAATACCCAAGAGATGTAAAACATACATTCACACAAACCTTCTATATGAATATTAATAGCAGTATTATTCATAATAACCTTCAAATTAAAGGCTACAAATGTACATCAACTGATGAATAAATGTAATCATAAAATGATTACATGATACATGCTACAACAGGAATCAATATTGAAATTCTTAGGGTGTACACAGAAAACTAATCATATAAGAATACATATTTTGGGGGCTGGAGAGATGGCTCAACAGTTAAGAGCACTGATTGCTCCTGCAGAGGACCTGGGCTGGATTCCCAGCACCCACATGGTGGCTAATAGCTGTCCGTAACTTTAACTCTAGGGGATTCAACACCTTCTCTGACTTCTGTGGGCATTGCATGACACAGCTATACTTAGACACATTCAGGCAATACACTCATACACATAAAAAAGAATACATATTATATGATTCTATTTTTGTGAAATGTCTATAGTAGACAAATGTGTAAAATATAAGGCATTTTTTGTTAAAGGACTTATTCATTTACTTGCATGAAACCATGGACCACACAGCAGAGGCTTCAAATGATACTATTGTACCACTTAATATTACCAATACAATTTCTGATATGCCACTTTGATTTTCCAGAGTCAATTCACTTTTTATAAAATTAAGTTATGAATATTTACACAAAAATTAGAAGTATGGGGTCAAGCCTTTATCTCATTTGGATGGTGTTAATTACCCTTTGTAATCTGATGCAGTTTTAGCTCACACACTGTAGTTAAAAGGATCATCCTCAACTCTGTCTCTCTTCTATCAGCTCTACCTATGTGCCCTCAGTTGTCTCTTTTACAAAAATGAGGAGTCTAACCAAAATTTCCCCAAGATCTCTGAACAGTACAGAAATATGAGTTTAATATTGTTGTTTTCTTCTAATTCAGTTGGATGGATGGAGGATTTTTGGACCTTAATGGGGAAAGCATGGAAGCTGATGTAGATGAGTTTTCCCGAGAAATCTTTAAGACACTGAAATTTTTCCAAACAAAGCAAAAGAAAGAATTACAAGAAAGAAGAAAGACAGCAAGAAAACTATCTCTGATACAAGAGAAACCTGAGGAAGAACCAAAAGAGAGTCCTACAGTTACCATGTGTACTACAGTAATGGAGCAGATAAAGGTTTTTAAGGTAGGGATATATTTAATGACACTTAAACATTGCACATCTCTTCTCAACATCATGTATAACTATATAAAATCCATCCTCTAATCTTATAATTTCTATATAACAGTGGTCTTTCTCTATGCAAAAAGAATTAGGTCAGTATCTACCCAGCCTTATCCTCTGTGACTGTCAGGTACAAGATGAGCCAATCCTAATATGTCGTCTTTCTGGCTATGGTAATTGTTCAGGGATAAGTCTGTAGCTCAAACTGGACCAGTCACATTTCTCCTCAGCATTGTGAGCTGACTCTGTGAAAGGAGCTTCTTATTCTACACTCACAAGCTGTTAAGGATCTGAGTTGTGAACTCCCTGTAGCTCTGGGATAGCTGTTTGGAGAGAATAGCATTGATACTTAAGGAAAGAAGAAAATATGGAGCCTGGCATGGTAGCACATCCCTTATATCCAACTACCTAGAGGCTGAGGCAGAAGGATTACAAGTTCCAGGCCAACCTGGGCTATCTATTGAGACCCTGTCACACACACACACACACACACACACACACACACACACACACACACACGCAAAACCAAACCAAACAGAAAAGGAAATAAAAAGAAATCTGCGCAAACCAAACAGAAAAGGAAATAAAAAGAAATCTGCATAAACAGTGTGGTTTTAAAATTTCTTCTGCCTTAACCTTGGTCAATCTCTGACTCACTCCTAGCTTCTATTCTAGGCAAGGATATCAAGGCAAGGGTATTAACACATGTATGTATGTATGTATGCATATGTGTGCACCTAAGGGTGCATGTGTGTGCAGGTACACATATGTATGGAGGCCAGAGGACAACCTTGGATGTCATTCCTTAGGTACCATCCACCAGTACGTGTGCACACACAATGGCATGTGTGGAGGTCAAAGGACAATTTGTAGGAGTTGGCTTTCTTCTTCCACCATGTGGGTTTTGGGGACCGAAATCAACTCATCAGTCTCATCATGTATCCTAGGCTGTCCTCAAACTCATGACCCTCCTACTTCTACCTCCCAATTCTGGGATTACAGGTGTGAATTGCCATGCTGCCAGGGTCTTCATTTACCATGGGTAAGAGTTAATAATGCGTTCAGTTTCCCAAGGCAGTAGTATCAGTAGTTCTAGTGGACGTGCCAAATGTGTACTGTTAGTGTGCCCACACTGCAAACTTTGTGATAGGATTTAAGGGCTGCCCTGTGTCTAGCTCTCCCAGTGATTATATGAGTTGCTTCACAAAAAAGAAAAACTACTCGAAGATTGCTTTCAATGTTTAATACATTTTTATGGTCCAAAAAATTAAAAATGAATATTCAACAACTCTTTTCTGATAGTTCTCATCTGCATTACTCAGGCAATCAATGTTACCACTTTCTTCAGTAATTCTGTAATTTTGTTATACATCTAGCAGTGTGAAAATATATTTTTATTCATCTTTGTTTATAAAATGTAGCATATGGCTGGATGTGGTGGCACATGTCTTTAATTCCAGCACTTGGGAGGCAGAGGCAGGCAGATCTCTGTGAGTTCAAGGCCAGCCTGGTCTACATAGTGAGCTCCAGGCCAGCTGGGGCTACAGGGAGACCCTGTCTCAAAAACGACCCCCCCAAAAAAATGTAGCATATGTTATTTCCCCCTTTATTTTGCTTAATTTATCTTGGAGATCTTAAGTTGTTGAATTTATTGCCCTACAGCTGCTTGTAACATTTCTTTTTTATATAATATTTTTACTCCTCTTCTCTGGGCCTCCTGCACTGCACCTGGGCCCCTAGTCCCTCCAGTACTGTGGAGTCTGGATCACATGAGCTAGATAAGGAGCTTGATGCTTGTTGAGTAACATTTCACTAAACCAGATGTAGATGCCCAGGAATTGTGAATGAATGATGTTTGATGGCTCTGATCTGGCTTTGGAATCTAAAATCATCAATGTAGCTCTGCAAGTATGAGGATAATTAGATGATTTTATTAGCATCGTTTGCTTCCTGGAGCTTGTTAAGGACAAATAAGGACCTCATAAGGAAATCTTCAGAAACTTAGACCAACTTTAAATGAAGGAGGTTTAAAGAGAACCAGAACTGGTTCCACAAAGGCTGCACCTGCATTTCATGAGATACATGGTTTCTAAAATACTGGGAATAATGCAAATAGCCAGGTAGCACATTCTCTCCCAGCATCACCACGGAGCCCATTGTTTCTGTAATTCTGAGAAACTTGTTTTTCCTAACTGAAACTTTTTGTTAACTGAAAACCTCATTGTTTTCAATGAGGTCTACCCTTGATCTGATGTCACTATGGTGATCTAATGTAACTATGGTTATTGACTTTGCCCCTGGCATGATGTCATTATGGTTTTAGGCTTTATAAACCCTACTCTGCCTCCCCTCAGGCTAGAGAATTCTTTGGTGCATTAGCCCTTCCTCTGATCACCATCTGGTTCAACCATTACTGTGTGGCATTAGTATTACAATATTATGGTTCATGAATTTTTTTCCTTACTCATTCTTTTTTACCCTTATTATTTCTTAATCATTTTACATGCTTATTTTTGCAGATGGACTTAAGAATCATCTTGTTCCTTGTTCTCTTCCTCTAAATCTAGTTAAGATTTTTAATATATATATATGAAGTAATTTGAAGAAGTAAAATCTTATTATCAGGCTTCATTTATAGAATTCATGTGTGTGGAAGCCAAATGACATTATTGTTTGTATTTCCACCCTTAGGATTACATCCCTACTGTGTCTATTCTATGCAATCCAGGAATGAGAGCTCGTCACTGGAAACAGATGTCAGAAATTGTGGGCTATGACTTGACTCCAGACTCTGGAACTACACTGAGAAAAGTTTTAAAATTGAAACTTGCACCATATTTAGAACAATTTGAAGTGATAAGTGCAGGTGCAAGCAAGGTGAACATAAAGATGAACTGAAATTATTTTTTTTCCTTTGGCTTTTGAGGTAGGGTCTCTCTATTCCCTAGTGGGCTTGGAACTTATTATATAGATGAGGCTGGCCTCTATTTCACGGAGATCTGTCTACCTCTGCTTCCCAAGTACTAGAATTAAAGGTGTGTGCTACCACACCTGACTTGAACTGAAATTCTTTACTTGATAAGTTTGTTCTCTAATAACCATGGTTTTTGTTGTGGCTTCATGTGTACATTATAGGATAGCAGTGGGAAGAGATAGGGAGGGGAAAATGATAGATCACTTTGTGGAATAAATACATGCTTGCTTCTCTGAAATATGGACAGAAATTGCACCTTTGAGCTCTTCCTAATTCTGTCACATCTGGTACAGTTCAATGATACACTAGTATTGATGCGTGGTTGTTCCATTAAAAATCCTCGATAGATGTGTGTGTGGTGTGTGTGTGTGTGTGTGTGTGTGTGTGTGTGTGTGTGTGCGTGTGTGTGTGTGTGTGTGTCTGTTACAACAGAATAAGTATAGGCCTTGAGAGAGGTTCTTGGAACACATAGAATACCTCAGACTAGAGGCTACCTACAGAAAGGCCATTTCAGAGAAAGTCTAGAAGGTATTTTATTCTCCTGTCCATTTTACACTGAAAGAATGAGTTTTCATAGCCAATTAACTTTTTAAAATTTTTCATTCTTCTTAGAAAAAACGTAAGTTGTTTTTAAAAAGACTTTATACATGCATGCTTGCGCGCGCGTATGCGCGCGCGCACACACACACACACACAGAATCACATCTCAAAAAATGATAGTATAATGTATGAAATCTTTATTGAATTACCCAGGAAAATTAAATAAAGTAGATAAGATTCTTTTTTCATCATCACATTCTCTCTCCATTTCTTCCTTTCAGGAATTTTCCTTAGAGAGAGCCATGCATGCAATGATAGCAGCATGGAATGATACTGCTTTTCATATAAGTCTGTACCGTGATACTGGAGTCTATATTCTTTCTTCAGTGGATGAGATTCAGACAATCCTGGATGATCAAATTATAAAAACTCAGACAATGAGGGGCTCACCTTTTATCAAACCATTTGAAAATGAGATCAAGGTATGTTAAATACTGTAAGCTCCTGGTCATTCATAGACTTTTCCACCTTATGTGGCTGGAGGGATGCCTTAGTGGTTAAGAGCACTGGCTGCTGTTGTAGAGGACCTGGAGTTTGGTTCCCAGCACCCACATGGCAGCTAACAACTGTCCATAACTCCAGTTATGGGCAGGGGATCTGGCATCCTCTTCTGACATCATGGGCATTGCACACATGTAGTGCATTTTGTAGTGTAAAATCTTCATGCACTTAAAAATAAACAAATGAAATTTTAAATTTTTTCGATTTTACTGCATATATGCTGTCATAGAAATAGATCTATTTGTTGACTGGGTTTTTTGGGGGGGTCTTTCTGAGACAGGCTCCCTGTAGCCCCAGCTGGTCTGGAGCTTACTATGTAGACCAGGATGGCCTTGAACTCACAAAGATCTGCCTGCCTCTGCATCCTGAGTGCTGGAATTAAAGGCATGCACCACCATACCTGGATGTTGATCAGTTTTTAAAATGTTTATTCAAGTTATAGAACCAAGCCTTGATATTTTATCTGGTAAAATACAGAAACACATATTTGAAGATAAATATAGAATAGATCTGAGATATTAACTAATAAATTTGAGAAGAAAAGCCCCCCCTTTTTTTAAACCTTCTCCAATGACAGTGATAGACTTGGAAAGAGGGCAGCTTCTCTCTCATCTCCTTTCCCTTTTCCTTCTTTTCTTTCTCCTTGTCATTCTTTTTGAGACAGGGTCTTACTCTGTAGCTCAGGCTATCCTTGAGCTTACTATATAGGCCAGGCTGGCCTAACACTGGTGATGATTCTCATGCTTCAGCTTCTGAATGCTTAAATCACAGGCACAAGCCACCATGCTTTGCTCAGTGTTTCTGTCCTCCCTCCCTCTTTCCCTCCTTGCTTTCCTTGTAATGGAGATTGAACCTAGGACCTCACACATGGTAAGTGCTCACTCTACCACTGACAGAAGTAATTTTCATAGTAAATGACTTTTAGAACTTCATTCTTAGGAATTTTTAAATACAGCTAATTTCTAATTTTAGAAATCCTAGACCATATATCATGCTGAATCCTTGTAGTTAAGTTCTGTATATCACTATTTAATTATTTATTTGTGAACAACTAGCTTGAAGATAATTGAGAGTAATTAATGAATTATTCTCCACTTGAGAAAAACAAATGATATTTGAAACTAAGTTTATTTTATATATTTGTAGTTATATGGGCAACTACAGAAAGCATGTAAATTATGATAATAGTTTCATAGTACAACCAAGCCCAGTGATTTTGCCCCTGGGTGAGTACAAAGCTAATAAGCACAAGCAAGAAATAAAAGAGTGAAGAAAGGGTAAGAACTTGTGTACAGTAAGGGAAGCACTGAAGCTAACTTCCAGAACATTTAACAAAGGAAGCAGGGGAATTTGATGGGGAATGATGACATTTATACATTGTCATATTGGAAAGGCTTATCCACTAACATAGAGGTAGGCATGTAGGCTCATTCTGGACATGTACAATTAGATTGTGGTGACCACACTTGTAGTCTTGGTACTCAGGAGACTGAGGCAGGAGAATCATCATATGTTCTAGTCTAGCTGGAGCTATATAATGAGCTTGAGGCCAGCCTGAGTTATATGACAAGACACTGTCCCCCCCAAAGTAAGTAAATAAATAAAAAGATCATGCTTTTCAATACATCGCATGTCCAAAGGTGTAGACAGGAATGCCCCTAGGTATTATAATGAGCAAAGATTTTCTATGTCACCTAGAAGAGGACCTGGAAACAAAGAACCAGCTTGAAGGGATATTAGCAGTCAGAAGCTCTATCCCCCAACCTTTACATTCCTATTGGGTAGCTAACAGTAAATAATATCAAAATTCTAAGTGGGGACTGTGTACATGGGGGAAGAAATTAATAACTGGATTATTTTCCCAGAGCTGATTGATGTTAACTATGCCAGGCACTGATCTAGGGGTTTTATATTTATTAACTGATTAATCCCCACAACAGACCTTCATGGTAGGTGTGCTAGATAGCTATAGTGTCAACACACCTGGGTTGAGGGAGCCTCAGTTGGGGAATTGCCTCCATTGGACTGGCCTGTGGCCATGTCTGTGGGGTATTTTCTTGATTGTTGAGTGATGTAGAGTGATGCAGGAGGCCCCAGCCCACTGTGGGCAGTGCAACCCATAGGTAGGTGGTTCTGTATTGTATAAGACAGCAGACTGAGCGGGTTACAGGAACAAGCCACTAAGCAACATTCCTCCATGGCCTGTGCTCCAGCCCCTGCTCTGAGTTCCTACCTTGGGCTCCCTGATGAATTGTGACCCAAGAGATATAAGCCAAATAAACCCTTTCCTCCCCAAGTTGGTATTAGAGTGTTTTGTCACAGCATTTGAAATCGAACTAAAACAGTAGGTATTGTTGTAATCTGTGTAAATAGGTAAACACAATAAATAATTTGCCCAAGTTCACTCAGCTAATAAATGACAGAGCTGAGATCCAAACCAAGGCCCCTTTTTTAACTCAGCTATAATTTTTATTTCTAATTGACAATAACTATGTATTTATGTGGTATGTTTTAATGTTTTGATATAGTATTTACAATGTGCAATACATAACTAGCACTTTATAGAATATCTTGGCTCCCATTATTTGGAGATAACAGTTGTAATCTTGAAAGAGGACATAAGGTTGGACATACCCCCATAAATCAGGCTAGCCTGGCCTTTCTTCTTAAGACAGTATATATTTTGTAGAAAATCCTTACTTGCTTAACAAGAGGAATTTAGAAGCTCTTTAAAATTTTTAAAAATTTATTTACTATTTTTAAATTTTATTAATTTTTATTTTATGTGTATGAGTATATTGCCTGTATATAGGTAGGTGTACCACCTGTATCGTGCAATGCCCATGAAGGTCAGAAGAGGGTGTTGGATCCCTTGGAACTGAAGTTAGGACAGTTGTTAGCTGCCATGTGGGTGCTAGGAATTGAACCTGGGTCCTCTACAAGAGCAAACAGTGCTCTTAACCGCTGAGCCATCTCTCCAGCCTTAGAAGCTCTTTTTTAAAGATTTTATTTTTATTTTCAATTATATGTGTGGCTATGTGCACTTGAGTGCAGGTGCCTGCAGAAGCCAGAGGCATTGAATCCCCCAGGAGCTGAAGTTACAGGCAGTTGTGAGCCACTCAATGTGGTTTCTGGGAATTTAACTTGGGTCTTCTAGAAGAGTAGTAAGCTCTCTTAACCATTGAACCATCTCTCCAGTCCCCCTTTTTTAGTTTAAAAATAGATATTAAACTTCAAACCTAGGACCTAGGGCACATACCAAAGAACCAAAGAAAGACATTACATGAATAATGTTCAGCTAACATACTTCATGAACTTTAGGCAAAAAAGACTTATTTTACTTTGTTTTTAAAATTTAATTTCAAGTCTCTCCAAATTGTGTTGACATAGAGCAGGGTTCTTCAACTTGACACTATTCATATTTTGGACTGAAAAATTCTTTTTTTGAAACATGTATTATTGTTTGTGTTTTTATTGTGTGTTTTTGTTTCCATGTGTGTGCACATGAGTATGCCCCAATGCATTTGTAGAGATCTTAGGACAACTTGTAGAAGTTAGTTGTTTCCGTCTACCACATGGATCCTGGGTATCAAACTTAGGCTGTCAGTCTTAGTGGCAAGTGCCTTTACCCACTGAGCCATCTCACTGGCCTGGAGCTGAGTAATTCTTTGTTATAGGGATTATCCTGCATACTGTTGTACATTTAGCAGTATTTCTGGCCCCCATCCACTAGATACTAGTAGCATCCTCCTCTTTTTAAAAATATTTTATTATTTTTATTTTATGTGTATGCATGTATTGCCTGTGTGTGGGTAAGTGCACTCCTGTCATGCAATGCCTGTGGAGGACAGAAGAGGCTGTTGGATCCCCTGGAACTGGAATTATGGACAGTTGTTAGCTGCCATGTGGGTTCTGTGATTCAAACCCAGGTCTTCTGCAAGAACAACCAGTGTTCTTAACCGCTGAGCCATCTCTCCAGCACCACATCCTCCTCTTTTTAACTGTAATAAATAACATACCTCATGAAATATCTCCAGACACTCTGAACTATTACCTGGTATGGAAGACAAGATCACCCATAGCTGATAATCACTGGTGTTTAACAGAATATATTCTTTTAAGGTTTGAAGCTGTTCCCCCGGAGATTAAGAAATTGATTTAAATAACTTTACAATCACTTTCAATGTGAGTTCCAACAATAAAGGAAAATCCAAGGGTTTATCCAAGCCTATATGTGACAAGCATAAGTGACCTTAAGCCATAATTTTTGTATTGCTATTGAAAGAACAATTTTTAAAAAATGTTTTCTTGTTATAATTTATAGCTGTTCTTTAAAAACTAGAATTTAATGCCATATGCTTTTTATTAAGGCCTGGGAGGACCGTCTGATTCGAATACAGGAAACTATTGATGAATGGTTAAAAGTGCAAGCTCAATGGCTGTACTTAGAGCCCATCTTTTGTTCTGAGGACATCATGCAGCAGATGCCAGAGGAAGGCCGTCAGTTTCAAACAGTAGACAGACACTGGAGGGATATCATGAAGTTTTGTGCCAAAGACCCAAAGGTAAAGTGTTTCTTTTCTATTTTATAGTAAGTGAACCTTTATTTTAGGGTCTGAAAAGATTTAACTTTTTTTCTGATTGTAAGAATAAAACATACTCAGCTGGAGAGATGGCTCAGTGGTTAAGAATACTGGTTGCTCTTACAGAGGACCCAGATTCAGTTCCCATGGTGGCTAACAAACTGTCCATAACTCAAGTTCTAGAGGATCTGATGACCCCTTCTGACATCCCTGAGCTTTGCATGACATGGGTACACTTACATACATGTAGGCAATATAGTCACACACATAAAATTTAAAAAAAATTTAAAGAATAAGACTTCATTGACTACAAACTGGAATGTTCAGAAAAATCTAAGTTCAGAAGTATTAAAATTTATCTTTCAATTCATAAAAATCCCACTTATAACTCATTTATACATAGTGGAACTACTTCAAATGTACATTCAATTCACATGACTTGTACTATATACAACCACTGTTCTCCTCCTCACAAAATAAATAGATAATTTATTATTTTTGTGTTATGAGTGTATTGCCTGCATGTGTGTAAGTGCATTCATGTCATGCAGTGCCCACAGAGATCAGAAGAGGGCATCAGATCCCCTGGAGCTGGAGTTACAGATGATTGTCAACTGCCATATGGGTGCTGGGAATTGAACCCAGGTCCTCTGCAATAGCAGCCAATGCTCTTAATCATTGAACCATCTCTCCAGCCCTCATAGATTTTTTTTTTAAGACAGAGAAGGGAGAGGAGAATATATAATCAGTGCAAGTGGTTCTATAATTGCTTAGAAGTAATGGGGAAAAAAGAATCTACTCTCACTTGTTCCAATTCCTATGTGTCTCTCCTACATTTTGTCCCATGAGATTCTAATGTTGAAAGACAATGTATATTATATACATGTAATAGATATAACTGTAGCTATGCACCTGATTTATAAATGTTGTAGTCACCTTAAAAATAACAATTTTTTCTAATGCTGAGTGAAAATTCAAATAAGTGTTAGACTTATTGAGAGTCAATAATGTACAGAAATTTATGCTTTTCAAAGATTTTTATCTTATCTATTGGCTTTGGAAACTTTTTGGTACATGATTTCTTATAGATCAGAGGGCATCATATTTTTCTGTGAACAACCAGTTCACAAATATTTTAGATTTTGCGAGGAGGCACGTAGTCTATTTTGCAATGGTCACTTCTGCTGTCATTGTAGTGAGAAAGCATCCAGAAATAATATGTAAATGAATTATTATGTCTCTGCCATAGTAAACCTTTGCTTATAGACACTGGTAATGGTGTCCTTTATGCTATGAAATGCTATTATTTGCATTTTTATTGTTTTGAGACAAAGTCTTAGCCCAAGTTGGTTCAATCTCTCTGTGTAGCTGGGGATGACCTTGAACTTCTGATCTTCATGCCTCCACCTCTGGAATGCTGGGATTGCAGCTCTATGCCAGCATATCCACTTTATGTATAGTGCTAGGCATAGAATCCTACACATGCTGCCAACTAAGCTGCTTCCATAGCCCTCTTTAATTTTTTTAATCTTCTAACGGTATAAAAATATTCTTAGCATGAGGGCCATACAAAACTAGTTGCTGTCTATATTTGGCCAGTGAGATGTAGTTTGCCAAGATCTGCTGTAGATTAGGTTTATAGTTCACAGTTGTAAAAAATAAAATTAAATCAGACACCAGCCTAACAAAACTATTCCCATACCATTCAAAAGAATACAGCGGAGGGCCTGGGAAGATAGCTCAGTGGTTAAAAAGACATGCTGCCCTTGCAGAAGACTCAAGTTCAATTCCCAGCGCCCATGTGGGATAGCTCACAACTGCCTGTATCCTGAACCCCAGGGAAATGCAATGCCTCGGCCTCTGCAGGCACTGCACTCATGTGCACAAACCTATACTCAGATGCGTACGTGCGTGTGCGTGTGCGTGCACACACACAAACATAATTAAAAATTTATACATCTTTAAAGTAATATAGGAAAGATGAAAATGTACATGACAATCATATCTTAATTTGTAACTACTGTCCTTGGATTTGAGTATTTATGATTTAATAAATTTTCATATTTTTACATTATAAAAGAAATTTCAGAACTGAGGTTGTGGTACATACCTGCAGTCCCAGCACTTGGGGGTCTGGAGAATGAAGAAGCTTGCAAGTCCATGGTTAGCCCGGGCTGCATAATGAGACCCATCTCAGAAAAGGGGGGGAAATATTTCACTACTCCTAACTTCATAAAGTTTTAAAATTTTTTAATTTTATTTTTGTTTTCTGTGTATATGAATTTTTGCCTGCACCTGTGTCAGGCAATGCCTGTGGAGGCCAGAAGAGGGTATTGAATCCCCTGGAATGGGAGAAGGAAGGTTGTTAGCCCCCATGTGGGTGCTGGAAATCAAATTTGGGTCCTTTCCAAGAGCAGCCAGTACTCTTAACTACTGAGCCATCTATCCAGCCCCCAGTTAAAAATTTTTTTTTCTCAAGACAAGGTCTTCCTATGTTGCTCAGACTGGCCTGGAACTCTATGTAGACTAGGCTGGCCTCAAACTCAGAGATCCAGCTGTCTCTGCTTCTAAGTGCTGGGATTAAAGGTGTGCACCATCATGCACAGCTAAATTTTAACATTTTTGACATAGGATGTCGATTAATATTTATGTCTTATAACAGTATGTGTTTTTATATGAACTTGTTTCTTTTAGGTTCTCGTTGCTACTTCTTTAACAGGTTTATTGGAAAAATTGCAGAATTGCAATGAGCTTTTAGAGAAAATTATGAAAGGGCTGAATGCATATCTTGAAAAGAAACGTCTTTTCTTCCCTCGGTATGATGGATAATCAATTGTGCTATGATTTAGAGCATTTTCTTATGTGTGATGAGTTATCACTAAAACTTTTTTATTTGCACATTTTTCTCTAGTTTTTTCTTCTTATCTAATGAAGAAATGTTAGAGATTCTGTCAGAGACCAAAGATCCACTCAGAGTTCAGCCACATTTAAAAAAATGCTTTGAGGGCATTGCTAAATTGGAATTCCTTCCTAATCTGGACATTAAGGCCATGTATAGCTCTGAGGGTGAGCGAGTAGAGCTGATTGCACTTATTTCCACAGCTGCAGCACGAGGTGCTGTAGAAAAATGGCTCATTCAAGTAGAAGATCTAATGCTCCAAAGTATTCATGATGTGATTGCTGCATCCAGGCTGGTATGTTTCCTAGGATTTTGCATGTACTCTGTACTCTACAAATGCTGTTTTGTTTGTTTCTTTGGTGAGTCAATGAGTTGACTGGGGCTATTCACAGTAGCATGAGTGAAGAAGTGCTGTGTTTTAGGAAATTTTGAATGGGATCAGTAAATTAAAGTTTAAAGTTCTTATTATTTTAAACATTATTTTTTATTTTCTTCTTTGTTTCTGACATTATTAGTAAAAATTGATAATAATAATATATTATTAAATGTTATAAGATAAAAAAGGTATTACACAAGAGAATAAAGGTTATGTTAATCTAAAATGGTAGAGGGTCCAGCAGAAGGATATGAGGAAGTGATGCTGAGACCAAGATAAGGTAAGCTGAAAATGACATAAAGGGCAAGTTAAAAAGCATGTACATATCTTGTGTAAAGGCTCTGCAATCAGAAAGATTCAGGGATTTGTGAGAATCGGTTAGAAAACAACTGTGTTTGAAACGGAGTGAATGAAATGGAAAATGAAGATAAATGAAGTTGTATGCTGGGTAGTTTTTGTCAACCTGACACAAATAAGAGTCACCTGGGAAGAAGGAACCTCAACTGAGGAATTTCCTCCATCATACTGGCTTGTGGCACATCTATGAGGCATTTTCTTAATTGTTAATTGGTGTAGAGTCCAGCCACTGTGGGCACTGCCATTCCTAGGCAGGTAAACCTGGGCTGTATAAGAAAGGTAGCTGAGCAAGCCAGGTGGAAACAACCCAGTAAGTCAGCATTCTTCCATGGTCTCTGCTTCAGTTCTTGCTTCCAGGTTCCTATCTTAAGTTTCTGCTCTAGCTTCCCTCTATGATAGATTGTAAAGTGTAAAATAAAATAAACCCTTTCCTCCCCAAGTTGGTTTTGGTCAGTATTTTATCATAGCAATAGAAAGGTAACTAGGACAACATGTAATGGAAGGTTAAAAGTATTTTAATCAGGGGAAGGTCATAATCTGCTTTATATTTTTATACCACTAATGCTACAGTATAAAGAATGAATTAGCAAATTATCAAAACAAAAAGGCAAATTAGAAGACCCTTGTATTAGCCCAGAGGAAAGATGATGTGGGTTCATTCTAGACAAGTGGGGAACATATGAAGCAAAGTAGACGGATTAGAAATTGTGGGCATGACTTTTATAAATGGTCATAATCTGAACTAATGACTTTTAATTAACCCCAGCAAAACCATATGTCTTGTGACCTTGGCAACCTGATCTCATTTCCTAGGTAACCTCAGTTTGGTACTCTACCCCAAAAGATAATGAATGAATGAATGAATGAATGGTTTGAGAATTGTCTTATCAAAGCACTGAAAGACATCACTCTTGTCCATTGGACACAGTGGAGATTAAGAAGGACATGTGATCTTGGCTGAAGAAGATATTCTAGAACTAAGGATGAAAAGGCCAGATGGTTTGTAAAGATTAGGGTGAAACCAAGCTTGTACTTCCCAATTGAAACTGGAAAATACATTTTGAATAAAATTATGGGTAGGACCAGACTTGGGACACAGTTCCAGTGACAGAGTTCCAGCAAACAGTTCCATCAGCACAGTTCCAGGAGGCAGGCTGTTCCAAGAGATCTCTAGGGGAACAAGAGTTCTCCAAGTTCGGGACCACTTTTAAAAATTATATTTAAGTGTCTGACTTTTATTTATTCATGTAATTTATTCATGTAATGTTGGCTTAGTAATTCCTTAAGAAATATATTTGTAGAGGTTGGAGAGATGGCTCAGTGGTTAAGAGCACTGGATATTCTTACAGAAGACCCACGTTCAAATTCCAGCACCCACATGGCAGCTAACAACTGTCTGTGACTCCAGTTCCAGGGGATTGGATGAGCTTTGTATGAAACAGATGCACTTACACACGTGCAGACAATACACTTATACATATAAAATAATAGTAATAATAATAAATAAATCAAAAAAATTTTCAAAGAAATATAAAATTTCAATAGGTCTTGAATTGGTTGTAGAGTACAAGAATGAGGAGGGGAAAGATATCAAGAATTTTTAAAAAAATATTTTATTTATTTTATGTGTCTGAGTATTATGCCTGTATGTGTGTACGTGCACCTGTGTTGTGCACTGTCTGCAGAGGTCAGAAGGTGATGGATTCTCCTGGAACTGGAGTTACGGACGATTGTTAGCCACCATGTGGGCGCTGGGAATCGAACCTGGGTCCTCTGAAAGAGCAGCCAGTGCTTTAAACTACTGAGTCATCTCTCCAGCCTGAATTTATTTTTTTTTAATTCTATTTTTATGTGTATGAGTGTTTTTGCTTGCATGTATGTAAGTGTACCATGTGCATACAATGCCTGCGGAGGTCAGAAAAGGGCACCGAATCCCCTTTTCTGGAGTTAAGGATGGTTGTTAGCCATCATGTGGGCACTGGGAATCAAACCTGGATCCTCTGCAAGAGCAGCCAGTGCTCTTAACCACTGAGCTATCTCTCCAACCCCTCAAGAATTACTTTAATATTTTTAATTTGAGCATATGGATAACATCTACTCTAGGGGAATGCCAGAAAGAGTAGCAGGTTTGTGGAGGCTTGTGTAGGAGCAAGAGTTTAATTTCAGAAATGTCAAAATTGAAATTTTGTTGGATGTAGTAGGTCACACCCGAACCTTAGCATTTGAGAAACTGAAACAGGTGGATTGCCAGGAGTTTGGGTCTAACCTGGGTTATATAGTTCCAGGCAGCCTGGACTACAAAGTAAAACCCTGCCTTAAGAAGCCAAAATAGGAACCACAGAGATGGATCATCCAGTAAAGGTTCTCACTGCCAAGGCTGATGATCTGAGTTTAATTCTTGGAATCTATATGGTGAAAGGAGAGAATTGACTTCTACCTCTGACCTCTAGGCATGCACTGTGACATATGCGCACCCCCCCAACAAATATTTTTTCTATTTTAATTGATTTTTTGTACATTTCATATACTGCATTTTAATTATATTTAAGCCCCCTCCCCTTTCTGCTTTTCCCATAGCCTCCCCACTAGATTTTATGCATTCTGTCATATATGTTAAAGCCTACTGAGTCAAGTTTTGTCCCCAAGTGCCCCTTGGTGTGAGTTCATCCACTGGGGCCTGGTCAACGTATCTAATGTCACTCCTTTAAAGAAGACCAGCTCTTGCTTACCCAGCAGTGATCAGTTGCCAATAGTCCCTCAGCTAAGGTTGGGGCTTCTTACTCATTTCCCCAGTTCTTTGTTGGTTTTTTATCTTGTTTGAGTTTACATGGGTCTTGTGCATGCTCTCACCATTGCTGTGATCTCATACGATCAAGTTCCCAGATGCCTGGAAAACTGTTTCCTTGTGATCATCCACCACCATTAGCTCTTACAGTCTTTCCACTTCCCCTTCCACAATGGTCTCTGAGTTCTGGGTGGCAGAAGTTTAGTATAGGAGTCCTATCCAGGGACACACAGTCTTCAGTCTCTTATTCTCTACATTTTAGACAGTTGTGGCTTTCTGATAATCACTATTTGTTGCATGAGGAAGCTTCACTAGTGAGAATTGAGAGATGCATTAATATTCTCTCTACCCCCTGTTCATTACGTTCCCCAAACCTTAGGTGTAGGGTTGCCTTGTAGATATGTCACTTAGGACTGGGCAATCTCACAAACACTTATTCTCTGCATTTGACCAGTTGTGGAAGTCTGTAATAGTCTCCATCTGTTGCAAAAATAAGTTTCTTTAGCGAATGGTGGGAAGTATACTTGTCAATAAATATAAGGTTATAGATTTTAGCATACAGTAAGAAATTACATTTGTCTAAAGATATGACAGACAGGTTTTTCTCTAGGATCTATGACTTCTCCAGTCATGTGTATTTGGCTATGTTTACAGTGCCATACATGAGTTCCCTCCCATTGAGCAGGCTTTAAGTCCAGTTAGATAGCTGTTGATTATTCCCAAGATAAAAGTGCCACTACTGCACCAATAAAAATAGTTTGCTGTGCCGGTCCTTGTGGTTATTAGGCTTTACAGCTGTGTAGGACCACTGATTGGTTTTCTCCTTTGCATCTTGCTTAATAGTCTCTGGTACTGTGAGGACTAGTCTTCAGAGTGCAGTCTTCCAGGTCAGTTCCAGCCCTATTGCTCCAAGTCTTGTCTGAAGTATGTCCTGTCTTCAGTGATAGGGTCTTATTTTCAAGTTCTGGGAGGAAATCAAGGACTGTGGCAATAGCCTGTGTTATTTTGGGAGTCTCCTGAACTACCCTGACCAACAACTGAAAGGAAGATTTCTCCTATCTGGCACTGTTTCTTGTAGCCTTCAGCTATACACTCATATATATCTATATATTATATGCATATTTTAGTAGGCTTTTGAACTAATACAATTCCCTCCGGTTTTTCACACCACCCAAGCATTATTTATCTCTCCTTTCTTGCTCCCTCTGTATAACCCTCCCCCTCCCTTCCCAGTTAAATACCCCCATTTTCCCCATTTCCTTCTTAAACAATATTTTTTTTTGGTCTTTTTGGCACAGGGTCTCCCTATAGTCTCAGCTAGCCTGGAACTCTCAATAAAATATTGAAATCCTACTTACATATATATAAACAGTTACTCCTTTTAACACTTTCTGATCTACAGGACAGTTCTTAAACGTGGATGTTAAGTCTATTTCACTTACTGCTTTTTATACTTCAGTACTTTAAAATTATAAACGAGGGTCTGGAGAGATGTGCTTTTTATACTTAAATACTTTAAAATTATAAACGAGGGTCTGGAGAGATGGCTCAGTGGTTAAGAGCACTGGCTCTTAACTTGTAGAGAACTCAGGTTTGATTCCCAGCACCCACATGGTGGATAACAACTGTTCTTAACTCTGGTTCCAGGGGATCCAACACCCTCTTCTGCCCTCTGTGGGCTCTGCATATGATGGGTATACTTACATATATGCAAGCAAGACAAACACATAAAATAAAAATAAGCAAATGAAAAATTTTTTTCAATTATAAATGAGATGAGCATTTATTAAAGAAAGACACAATAAATTTGAAAGAAATATAATGCCTAGATACTTCATGTACCTCACTAAATGCTAATCAAATGAACCTAACTTTAAATGTTTTATTCTGCCTTTAGAACCACAAAGGAGCAGCTGTGTAGTGATAGAGGAGTCTTTAAAGCCTTTGAAGCCTTATAGTCAGCTACTCTATGAGTGAGGTTACCTTTTTCTTTAAAGAGCCCTATGAAGCTTATCTTTCTATTATTGCAGTTGTTTTTGTTATTATTAATTGTGTGTATTAGGGAGGGTATATGCAAGTGAGTGCAGGTGCCTGTGTAGACCAGAGGTGTAAGATCACTTGGAGCTGGAGTTAAAGGCAGTTATGAGCCACCTGATATGGGTGCTGGGGACCAAACTCAAGTCCTCTGCAAGAGCAGTACATGTTCTTAACTGCTGAGTCATTTTTCTAGTCCCAAGCTTATCTTCTTGAGGTGGCTTTTCTGCTCAGCTTTAATATTTCTACAATTAAATCCTAACTTTTTTTCCTCCTTTCTCTATCTATGATTCCAAACAAACCAAAACACAAAGTCAACTATCAACATTGTCCATAAAGTATTATCTTCATCAGCATAGAAAATTTACCTGCTACATGCCTAGCTATCACCACTTTTCTTTAGAGCTTACGTCACTTTGTTATTTGCATTTATCTATAAATATTGTTAATAAGATACATTTTATAATAATATGTTTACATTTTTATATTTAGTATGTTGTATTAGAATACTTTTCATTAGTATCAATTTCCAAATTCATTCTATAGTGTTTTTTAATTTATAATTTATATTTGCAGTTACAAGTTATTATTTAAACAAGCTATTTTAAATGATTAAACCTTCTATCCAAAATATATTTGATGCTTTTGAAACATAATAGTAATAGATTAAAGCATATTTTAAATCCATATGCATAGGTGTTTGAATGTATCTAACAAATTTAATTATTGGTATATCCTGCTTAAAGTTTTTAGGAAACTTTTGGATAAATATTATAAGGGTTCTAACTACTATCCCAATTTTCTAATAGATTATATAGTCTGTGTCTTAGCTACTTTTCCTGTTGCTATGATAAAATAACCTGACATTAGTAACTTAAGGAAGGGCTTATTTTAGCCCACAGTTCAAGGTACAGTTCATCATGTGGGGAAGTCAAGGCAGCAACAGCTGGTCACATTGCACCCACAGTCAGGAAGAAGAAAGCAATGAGTGCCTGCTGTTGTTCAGCTAGCTTTCTTCATTTTATATGGCCCAGAATTCTTTGCCCAGGGAACGGTCCCACCCACAGTTAAGGTGGGGCTTCCTGCATCAGTTAACTTAATCAAGAATTCCCTGTAGGCATGCCCAGAGGCCTGTTTCCCAGGTGATTCTAGACTCTCTCAAGTTGATAATTAATACCAACCATCACAGTCTCTTTTTCAATTAAATCTTGACATCAATATGCATAATATCTTTGACTTTTTCATTCTTTTGTACGTGTATAAATTGTGTGTTAGGCATATTCCCTTTTTCACAGCCCTCCACCTCCCTCTATATAACTTTTAAAACAGTTTAATGAAACTTTTATATTTTCCTTATAATAGGATTGATATATACTGCTCATCAAAATCTTGACAACTAACCCAGCAAAGTAACATAAAAATTATTGTTAAATGTTTAGCTTTCTTTTCTCTTATAATCTTTTAAAGTGAGAAATTCACTTGAATTATTCAGGCATATCCAGAATCTGCAAGAAGAGACTGGGTTAGAGAGTGGCCTGGCCAGGTTGTTCTCTGTGTTTCTCAAATGTTCTGGACTTCTAAGACACAGGAAGTTATAAGTGGTGGAACAGAGGTAAACCATTGTTTGATTTTAAACAACAGCATTCTTTCTTTCATTCTATATTTCTTTGTTTGCTTGTCATTCTTAGCAAAGATAATATCACCTACAATTTCTATATGGAGCATTAAAATTATACAATTCTTTGAAAATTGGTTGTTTTTTTACTACACTTACACAAATTCACTCTATAATTCACCTAAATTTTGGGATAGATTATGAAGTACAGTTTTTTTCATAAATGAGAAAATATATAAAGTATGTATTTTGTGTTCTGTATCTATAACATGAATTAAATTGGTTTATTATTTGTAGGCATTAAAGAAGTACTACAAGGAACTCCAGTATCAACTAAATGATATTGTAGAGCTAGTAAGAGGAAAATTATCTAAACAGACCAGGATCACACTGGAGGCTTTGGTTACGATAGATGTCCATGCTAGAGATGTGGTTATGGACATGATTGAAATGGGTAGGTGACTTTTTCTTCATTATAAAATGTAAAATATTGATAGCTACTAAGAAACAAAGCCAAATTTTTCCTCAACAGATTTTCTTTTACCTAATTTTTTCTGCAATTTGGAAAGCATGAATTATTTTTAATATTTGTTGTTATAAAAGATTTCTTTTTTTGGTCTTTTTGATACAGGGTCTCCCTGTAGCCCCAGCTGTCCTGGAACTCACTATGTAGACCAGGCTGACCTTGAACTCACAGAGATCTGCCTGCCTCTGCCTCCTGAGTGCTGGGATTAAAGGCATGTGCCACCACTCCTGGCTTATAAAAGATTATTTTAAACATTATTTCCACTTAATGATTGTGTTTTATTCTTTCTAGGTGTCTCACAAGATACAGATTTCCAGTGGCTTGCTCAGCTTCGTTATTATTGGGAATATGAAAATGCTCGAGTTCATATCATTAATTGCAATGTAAAATATGCTTATGAATATCTTGGTAACTCACCTCGACTTGTCATAACTCCTCTAACTGACAGATGTTACAGAACCTTGGTATGTATTTAAATTATGTTATTCACACATTGACTGTTACTTTTGGTATAGTATCATATTAGCTATCCTTATTTATTTTTTAAAAAATTTACAGGGCTGGAGAGATGGCTTAGTGGTTAAGAGTACTAACTGTTCTTGCAGAGGACCTGAGTTCAATTTCCAGAACCCACACAGCAACTAACAAACATCTGTAACTCCAGTTCCAGGGTAAACCAAACACCCTTTTCTGACCTCTGTGGGCATTGCACACACAGGTGCACTTACATACATGCAGGCAATACACTCATACACATAAAATAAAAGCAATAATTTTTTTTAAAAAGCCACAGGGGATGGGGCTGGAGAGATGGCTCAGGACTTAAGAGCACTGGCTACTCTTGCAGAGGACCCGAGTTCAGATCCCAGAATCCACATGGTGGCAAACAGCCATCCTATCTTCAGGGGATCTGATGCTTTCTTCTAACCTCCTCGGCCATTGTACAACACAGGTGCACTTACATACATGCAGGCAATACACTCATACATGTGACATAAAAAATAGATAAAATATTTTATTAAAAAGCCACAGGAGAAAAAATAATTTTTTCTAAACTTACATTTATTTGTGTGTCTGTATATGGGAGTAGGGTCTGCACATGCCATCGTGCACATGTGGAAGTCAGAGGACAACTTGCGACATTCTCTCCTTCTACCATGTCTGTCTATGGAATTAAACTCAGGTTATTAGGTTTGGTATCAAGTGCCTTTACCAGCTTTCCCATCTTGCCAGCCCCTCTATTAACTGATCTCTTAATAGTCGAATGTACTGATCCCTTCCTAATACCAAAATCTCTTAAATTTTTTCTTATTTATTTATTTATTTTTTTTTTCTTTTTGAGACAGGGTCTCTCTGTAGCCCTAGCTGCCCTGGAACTCACTATGTAGACCAGGCTGGCCTTGAACTCACAGAGATCCACCTGCCTCTGCCTCCCAAGCGATGGGATTAAAGGTATGTGCTACCACGCCCGGCCCTTTATTATTATTCTTTATGTGTATAGATAATGCATGTGTCTAAGTATAGGTTGGACAACTTTCAGGAGTCAGTTCTCTCCTTCTATCATAGGTTACAGGCATCAGGTTTGTGTGGCAAGCACTTTTACCTGTTGAGCAATCTTTCTCCCTCAATTCTCATGTGAAATTATCATACTGAGAATTTACTTTTCAGTGGCCCCCTTTTTTTTAATCATACAAGAATGTTTGAATTCTATTATATGAAAGTCATAAGTCACTTCCATTGTAAATCACTAGAAAAATGAAGGTACTAGAGATATAAAGATAAAACCAGAACTTCAGAAAATAGTATCGGTTTTTACAGTGGAATGCTAGAGAGATGACAGGAAGATGAGGAAAACACATTTGGATCTTAGAACTCCAGATTACCCTGGATTAAGTAATCTATCCCCTGATTAGTAAAGAGAGATTTGGAAGTAGGGGTAGAACTGAGGTCTGTGCTTATGAGAAGTTATGAAGGCATAACTATGACTAAAACCCTGCAGATATGGCTGTCAGATAAAATACAGGACTTCGAGGTAAATCTGAATTTCAAATGAAAAACAAATATTTTCCCGTGTCAGTCAATGGTTGAGATACTTTCTGGGAAATGCATCCTTAGGCAATTGTGTCTCATACAAACATCACAGAATGTGTACTTGCAAAACTAGATGGAATGGTCTACACAGTGAGACTGTATGGGACATTTCATCTGTGTAACCTGTTAACATCGTTATGTGGTATGTTATGTAATTTTTTAGTGTGGCTAAGTATTGAAAGAGAAATACTAATAAATTGTTTTACTCGAAAGTTAAGTTTCATAAGCATTCTACATTTTTATTTGCTGAATCTGGCCAACCCAACCTGGGAATTGAGGAGGAGTGTGAAGAAACAGCAACCCATTTAATCCCATTTAATGCTAAGTAGGTTAAATTGTCAAGTGAGTCCTCTAGAAACAAAGATGAAATGAGGATTTTTTTTTTTTTTTTTTTGGTCTTTTTGAAGCAGGGTCTCCCTGTAGCCCCAGCTGGCCTGGAACTCACTATGTAGACCAGGCTGGCCTTGAACTCACAGAGATCCACCTGCCTCTGCCTCCCAAGTGCTGGGACTGCAGGCATGTGCCACCGCACCCAGCTTATAAGGATTCTTGTGTAAATGATTTATCAGGGAAAAGATTCAGATACTACTGAGTTTAACACTGATTAATAAGAAAGAAGGCCATATATATTAACTACAATAAAAGATAGAAAGCAACAATATCGACAGGAGAAGTAGAAAGCAGAGCTCTGGGAATGCAGAAAATAGAGAACACAGCAGGAGTAGAAGGCACAGGCAACAACAGGCCATACATGTCTTCCAAACATGGATCCTGCTTGTCCCACTCATTTTCAGGTGTTTACTCTCTTTGAAGCTAGTCATCTAGAAGGAATCATTATTATCTTTTACAAACATCTCCACATCTATTTTCAAGAGAAATAAATTCTGAATTAATTTCACTTCTTTGGAGGTAGGTTAAAGGGGAATAAGATACTTAAGTATTAGATGACAAGGAGATTTTTACATTTTACTTGCTATGGAGACCTTTTAAACTTTTTATTCATGCAGCTAGAAAGTTTTGTGCTAAAAAGTAGCTGAGTGTATAAGCTTAAATGGCTTCTCTGAAATAGGAATACATTCATTTGGTAAAGAGTTTAATCAGTGATTTTTTTCTCCCAGATGCTCCTAGATTTCTTCTTACGTGTATTTCTCTTTTCAGATAGGTGCCTTCTATTTAAACCTTGGAGGTGCTCCAGAGGGGCCAGCAGGCACAGGAAAAACTGAAACTACCAAGGACTTGGCTAAAGCTCTTGCTGTGCAGTGTGTGGTGTTCAACTGTTCAGATGGGCTAGATTACCTAGCAATGGGAAAGGTAGCTGGATTACTGAGTTGATAAGATCAACTGTTGCAGAATTATAGCTAGGGCTAACTGAGTAAATGGGCAAATTTGTGTTCAGTATTATTTGAATGTAGTTTAAGCATTACTTGAACTTTGGTTTTAGGAGTAAAGATATTGATAATATCCTTGGATCTTTTTATCAAACAATTTTTAATTTTGACTTAGAAGGTCAAATATCTGTTTGAATAAATGATGTCCTTTCCTAAAGAAAAAATTCACTTTTTTTTTTTGTGTGTGTGTGCGTGTTTCCTTAGTTCTTTAAAGGATTGGCCTCTTCAGGTGCTTGGGCTTGCTTTGATGAATTTAATCGAATTGAGTTGGAAGTATTGTCAGTGGCGGCTCAACAGATCCTTTGCATTCAGAGAGCCATTCAACAGAAGTTGGACGTGTTTGTTTTTGAAGGGACAGAACTTAAACTCAATCCAAACTGTTTTGTAGCTATTACCATGAATCCTGGCTATGCAGGACGTTCTGAATTGCCAGACAACCTTAAGGTAATATTTTTTTAAGAGTATAAGTTTGTTAATCAAAAATAATAGCATAATTTATTCAAAACATTACAAATTCTTCCACAAATTGCCATTTCTCTTTTATCTTTTCCATTTAAACAAAGAAAACCTCCCAAAACTTGTTTTTGTTTGGTGATACAAGGGATTGGATCCAGGACCTAATGCATACTAAACAAGCACTCAACCACTGAGCTACATCCCTAGGCTGCCTATTATTTTTATTTTGAGACAGTCTCATTAAGTTGCCTTGAACTTATGTAGCCCAGACAGGCCTTGAACTTGCAGCTCTGCTGCTTCAGTCTCCTGAGTAGCTGAGATTATGCATGTGTGCCACCATGCCCAGCTTTCAAAAGTCTGACCTCGATCTCACAGAGATCCATCTGCCTCTACCTCTGCCTCCCAAATGCTGGAATTAAAGGTGAGCATCACCACACCCAGCTCGTTTTCTTCCTTCCTTCCTTCCTCCCTCCCTTCCTTCCTTCCTTCCTTCCTTCCTTCCTTCCTTCCTTCCTTCCTTCCTTCCTTTCTTTC